>NW_022060099.1:0-172345 GCF_007399415.2 Gopherus evgoodei
GGAGCTTTTCTCCCTTATACCTAATGGCGCAGCCTCCCCCCTCCGCCATCTTTGTTGGGGGCAAAGAGCCTGGCTGCCTGTTATTGCAAGCGGGTCTCTTAAGGACCCAGGGCTGCCCCCACTTCTTTAGTTATTGTAGGGACTGCCCTGTCCCGGCGCCAGGGAGAGAACCCAGGAGTCCTGCCTCCCAGCCCCCCCTGCTCTAACCACTAGACCCCACTCTCCTCCCAGAGCTGGGAGAGAACCCAGGTGTCCTGGCCCCCAGCTCCCCTGCTCTAACCACCAGCCCCCACTCCCTTCCCAGAGCCGGGAGAGAACCCAGGAGTCCTGGCTCCCAGCCCCCCTGCTCTAACCCACCAGCCCCCACTCCCCTCCCAGAGCTGGGGGAGAACCCAGGAGTCCTGGCTCCCAGCCCCCCCCTGCTCTAACCACCAGCCCCACTCCCCTCCCAGAGCCAGGAGAGAACCCAGGAGTCCTGGCTCCCAGCCCCCCTGCTCTAACCCACCAGCCCCCCACTCCCCTCCCAGAGCCGGGAGAGAACCCAGGAGTCCTGGCTCCCAGCCCCGCCCTGCCGTGGAAAGAACCCAGGAGTCCGAGCTCCCCAGAGGCCCCACCCCCTGCCCAATCCCGTCCTTCCGGAAACCCGACCAGCTGCTGGATTCCCCCATCTAGGGCTGGGCGCGGAGCCTCGCCCCTCCCTGCCACGCTCCCGCCGCCGCCTCCCCCGCACTCGGGGGGTGCTCGGAGCCCCGGGACCCCGCGGCCAGGCCGGACGGGAGCAGCCGTGGAGCGAGATTTCCCGGGGACCCCCCCCAGCAGGTCGGAGAGAGCTCAAACGGGGGCGTGGGGGGCTGTGTGTTCGGGGGGTGGGGCAGGATTTGGGGGGTGCCACTTCCCCCACCCTGAGAGTTTGGGGGTGAAATTCCCCCGCTCCGTTGTTTTGCGGGAGCAGGGGGGCTTGGGGGTGCCCGAACCAGCGATAGTCTGGGGGTGTATTTCGGGGATCACTATTTCGGGGTGTACCCCCCTCTGCCGGAACAAGCAGTGAGGATGGGGCTTTGAAACGAATCCGTCTGCGTTTCAGGGAGGGGTGGGAACCTCTGCTGCCCTCCCTGACAATGGGGGGCTTTGACCCGCTGGGGTTTTGGGGGTGCTTCCCCTGCCAGAACCCATGAGACTGTGGGGTATAGTAGCTGGCCTTTCAGGGTGAGCCTGATATCTCAGGGGTGTATCCCCCCCACCACCATGAGTGACTCTATGGGGTGAAATCAGCCAGCTGGTATTTCGGGGAGCAGTGCTTTTGGGGTGCATACTGCCACCAGCACAGAGAAATAGAGACTGAAGTTATTGGGATTTTTTTGTCAGAGGATTAATATTTCGGGATGCAAAGCTCCTTTAGATGTGGCGATCGGTGCACCTGACCAGTGAGGATTGCTAGGTTTTGGGGTACAGTGTTTGGGAGGGGACCTCACCAGCCCTGACAATATAGGGGTGAAATTAACCAGCTGGGCTGTGTTGTAAGGGGATGAGATTATTCTGGCCCTGAGCACAGAAATGTCAAGGAGTGAAGGATTTTTACCATTCAGAGGTGGGGTAAACATGTCGGGGTGCATGAACCGCTGTGATCTGCACTTAACGAGAATGTGCCTGTTTCTGGGGTGCAGTATTTGGGGGTGTCATTTCTGCTGCCAGGAGAATTGGTGTGGGGCAAAGGAGAAGTATTTGGGGGTGTCTTGGTCCTGCTGCGATTGGATCCTAATGTGGGTTTGTCTGTTTCAGGGGGACTCCTGATACTGGGGTGACCCAGCACTGAGGATGGGAGCCTGAAACAAACCAGCTGATATATCTTTCATGTGATTTCGGGGGGTTCCTGCCCCAGAGAGTCAAGGGAATGAAATTGGTGAAGCTCGGTATTTTTCCAAGGGTCAGTGTTTCGTGAGGTCGGACAATTGCCGGCAGAAGAGACACGTTGGGGTGGATTGAACCGGCCGGTGTGTGTTTTTTGGGGGGCAGCATTTTGGGGTGAATTAGCACCATTTCTAGGGGATACAACTCAGGCGCTGAAATTAACAAGGAGCCATATTTTGGGGGGTGTCTGAGCTCTGCCCCCAGCTCAGATAATTCGGGGGTGAAATCAACAAGGATTTGTCTCTGTCAGAGGAAAGGATATTTTGAGGTTCTGTTAGCCCTGGCGCCGGTGGATAGAATTGGACCTTGACAACACACTTCCCGACTCGCTGAAGGACTAGTATTTTGGGGCGAAGGACCCCAGGCCCAGCAGAGACGACTGAGGGAGATTCGGATCTTTGGGTGACAGCAGCTGCCAGCGGGACTGAAGTTAACCCAGACGCGGAGGAAATTCGTGGCTATTGTGGGGTGAAGGGTCCCTGATACCGCAAAATCGAGGAGCTGGCGTCTGGTTCTGGGGAGCAGCACGGGACCCTGAACTAACCAGGTGTTTGTGGAAGGCGGCTTTAGAGGGGAAAACGCCCCAGAGTTAGTTTCGGGGAGACCGGTGCGTTGGAGAGGGGAGCTGGCTGGTCTCCCAAGGTCTGGCCCCCTCACTGCTCCCTCCACCCCCCCACACTCCAGTGCTGATTTTATTTGGGGTGCTGGATTTTCACCGGTTTCCCCCATGTCCCTAAACAGAGCCAAGGCCTGGCTGACAAAACTGCGCTGGTGGGGGCCCGAGGCAGGAAAAGAGGGCGGGCTGACGGAGGCCCCCCGGAAATCCCAGCGATGGGGCGCCCAGCGCCTCCTGGCTCTGATAGGATGGGGACGCGCCGAGGATCCGGGCCCTGCCCCAGGAGAGAGCCTCTTCTCTAGGGTCTCCCAGGTCCCTCAGTATCTGTCCCCCCACCAGCCGCCAGCCGACGTCCCGGAGCATTTCCAGATCTGTTTCAACTTCTCCCGGCACCTCTTTGACCTCTGCGTGGTGACTCTGCTCTGTGCCTGCTCCCCGGCTTTCCGGCTGCTCCTGGATATTTTGGGGTTCAGGGGGCCCCTGAAAGTCTGGCTCCACGGGCTGGCCACTTTCCTTGTCACTACCTACGGGATGTACCTGGCCCTGTGGCTGGTCCAGAAATACCTGCTGCAGTTTGCCTGCCTCTACGGCTTCCTGCAGACGCTGGTGCTGTGCGTGAGCATCCGGGCCGCCGAGGAGGAGGGGCAGAGCGAGGCGGACCCGGGGGGTGTGGACCCTGACGGTGGGGCAGAGGCAGAGAGGACGGAGTGACAGCCCCACCCCTCCGCCTCGCACCTCAGCAATAAACCTCAGAGTCACCAGCGCCTGGGTGAGCGTGCGAGGACCAAGCACCGCCCACCTTCCACGCGGAGACACGAGACTCCACCCCCGGCACTATGGGGGTGAGGGCACCAAGACTTAGCCCTGCCCCCCTTGGGTACAGAGACATGAGACTCCACCCCCAGGCACTTGTGCGACGGGGTGGGGAACTGGCTGGCTCAGGAGTTTGGGGGTGTCTGCGGGGGATCAGAACCACTACAGGGAAGGAACCAATCAGAACCACTGGGATCCAGCCAAGCTGCGAGTGGATCTGCCGGGGGAGAGGGAAGTGGATCGGAACTGCTCTGGATCAGGGAGGACGAAGGGATTTGGGACCACAGGGAAGGGAGAAATGGGGGGTGGGCAGGATCCGGGGGGTCAGAACCAAGGGAGTGGATCTAGCTGAGCCATGGGAGGAGGGATTCTGTATTGGGGGGTGAGGGGGGAGATCCAGGAGTGGGGAGCAATGGGGGGGTCTCTTTTTAGCAATAACCCCCTTCCTTGGCGGCGGATGCCAGGGGAGGGGACTCCTGGGGAGGGTCTGACAAGGGAGATGTGGGGTGAGAGGGAGAGAACATGACGGAGGGAGAGGGGAGGTCTAGACCCCACCCCCCGCATCCGGGCTCCCAGTTGGGATGATCCCATGTTCCAGCTCTAGAACAATCTAGAACGTGACTTGGGTCTCCCACCTCAGGTGTGGTGGGGATGGACCCTGTCGCTCTCTTATACACCAACCTCGCCCCAGCCATCGCTTCCAATCTTGCTGCTGATCTAGAGTGAATAACGTCACCGTGGTGACGTTATCTAGAACTGACCACCGCAGCCAGCCTTCAGGGCGTGGGCCACTGTCTTTAAGAAACACTAAATCCCATCCCCACACCAGAGTGATCTAGAACAACCCAGACAGGAAATACAAGGCATGATCCAAAACCTTGGTGACCGATCTAGAAACAAGAGGTGCCGGTGATAGTCTAGAACATGCCACCAACCCCACCATCCCTATGTGCTACTGGGACAGGCCATCACCCAATCTAGACCCTGCTGTTCTAATCTAGAACCTCTCCTGAGGGAGGCCTGCTGGTCTGCAGGCTAGAGCCAGTCTCTCTGGGAAGCCTCTGGCATCTGACCTAGAACAGACCTCTGGTCTCCACCTCTTTGCCATCAGCCATCTCACAAGCTCTAGAATAAGGACCCTATTTAGACACAATCTAGAGCAACCCCAAGTGCCCGCTTTGCCACGCAGTCCGGAGTGAGCCTGCTATCTCTGTGGGGCACACTGTGCCTTTGCAATGATTCTCACCAGCACCCCCGTCGCTCTGCAATCTAGAACGAACCCTCCAGCTCCTGGATGGGATCTAGAAGGTCCACTCCCCTTGCCTTATGTTCTAGCCCATGCACTCGCTCCTGAGATATCATCTATCACAGCCCCTAGTACCTCCCTCTTGATCTACACTGCTCCAGGGACTCCAAGTGATCTAGAACATGCTCTGGGACACAGTCCAGAACCCCACCCCCCTTTGTGCTACAATCTAGCGCACACTTGGCCCTGCCCAGAAACACCCTAGAATGAGCCTCAGGCTCTGGAGTCTATGGGAAGCTCCCTTCTCCCATGTTTGATCTAGAACAACTTTCCCAGCATCCCTGCTTTTCCACCAGATTCTAGAACAACCCCCCCTTAACCCACCCAGCATAGGGACAATCTAGCATGACCCACCCTGCACCCAACCCAGACCGGTTTCCTGCTGTCTTTTCTCAGCAGCGTGGTGCTAGACAATCATTCCTTGCAGTCTCCTGATCATCCTGATCTAGAACCTGTCTGATCTAGAACAGAGTTGAAAGGAGATTTGAGTTGAGAAAAGTCTTTGTTCTTGATCCTGCCCCGTTTGCCTGCCCAGACTCCTCCTCCAGCTCTGCTAGTGCCCCTCAATCCAGGCCTGCATCCCCCCAGCTCTGCCCCGAATCCAGTCGGGGGGTCTAGATCAGCATCTATGGTGTGGGGTGGGGGTATTGGAGTCAAGGTTTGCTGCACTGTTTCCTGGGCAGGAGGGTCAGACCTGAAGTTGCTCTGCTCTGGAGCAGTGCGGGGGCAGAAATCTGTGACCTTTAGCTGTGGACTAATCCAGACCAGCGCTCGGGAGCCGATTCCAGAGCCCGGCTTCTGCGCTGGGTTTTAAACCTGTGTTTTATTTAAATAAAATGGAAAATTTGACAGACAACGAGCGGACGGCCCGGACTGGTTTTCTTATGTGGCCCAACTGAGACTGTCCTCCCTCCCCCCCATCACACCAGACCCTGCACAGACCCTTCGACCTAGAGGGGGGACGCCCCTGATTGAGCTGAGGGCCACATCGCAGCAGGCACTGCCCAGACAGACAGGGAGAGACTGTCCCTGCCCTGGGGCGTTCGAAGGCCCCCCGAAGTCTGAATCATTCAATCAATGGGGAAACTGAGGCCCAAAGGGAGATGAGAATTTCCTAACGTCACACGGGAAAGACGTTTCCTTTAAGTAAGGCTCAAGTAACCCCAGGCTGTGCAGTAGAATATACCAGCCTGCCCCTGCCCCCACCCCAGCTGGTGCCCCTCACTCCCAACCCACAGCCCCTGCTAACCCAGCCCTGGGCTCCCCCCCCAGCTCTGCTGGTGCCCCTCACTCCTGACCCACAGCTCCCCGCTAGCCCAGCCCTGCCGGTGCCCCTCACTCCCGACCTGCAGCCCCTGCTAGCCCAGCCCTGCCCGCCCCAGCCTTGCCGGTGCCCCTCACTCCTGACCCGCAGCCCCTGCTAGCCCAGCCCTGCCCGCCCCAGCCCTGCTGGTGCCCCTCACTCCCGACCTGCAGCCCCTGCTAGCCCAGCCCTGCCCGCCCCAGCCCTGCTGGTGCCCCTCACTCCCGACCTGCAGCCCCTGCTAGCCCAGCCCTGCCGGTGCCCCTCACTCCCGACCTGCAGCTCCTGCTAGCCCAGCCCTGCCCACCCCAGCCCTGCTGGTGCCCCTCACTCCTGACCCGCAGCCCCCCGCTAGCCCAGCCCTGCTCCCAGACCACTGGCCAGGCCCCATGTGCCTGTGAGTCGAAACCAGCGCTTAGGGACACATTGGCACAGATGCGGCAGGATTGGGATTTATTTGCCAGGCTCTGCGGAAATGGAGTTTTTTCCTCCAGGCGAATGAGGGGTCAGTCTTCGGGGGGGGGTGCTTCCTCAGAGGGGCCAGTCGCAGCAGCCTGGGGGGCTGGCAGAGGAGAGGAGAGAGAAATGGAGAAAGGCTTGAGATGGAAAACCGACTGAGCCTTCAAACGAAACCTGGGCCCTACAGAGCCCCCCTGAGTTGGTGGGGGGAGACCCAGGAGATCTGCCCCCCGAACCTCAATCCCAGCCACGGTCCCCACCCCACGGAATGGGGAGCTCGGTCTCTGGAGGCCTGGCCGGGGAGAGGGGGTGGAAAATCTGGCGGAGACCTGGCTCACTCCAGCCAGGTCAGGAGATGCGGGGCCCCTGGGGCGGGAGGGGGGTGTCCTGGGGCTGGGCTCACCTGGCAGTGGGTCAGTCAGGAATCCTGAAGCTGGCAGGTGTCTGGGGGGGCGGCAGAAGAGGGAGAGGGTTAGGGGGCGCGTGTCAGGGGGAATTACCCCATGGGGTAGGGATGGGGGGGAATTTCTGGGTGGGGTTGTGCATTAGTGAGCATTTTGGTGACCCCAGTAACCTACCCTGAATCCTCTTCCATGCCCCCCAAATCTACCCATCCTCCCAACACCTGCCTAACTGCCTCCTGAACCCCCAAACCTCCCTCACCCCCCACCTTTCTTCTCAGTGCCTCCCAAACCCCTCCCTGTAAATCTCCCACCCCCAATCTCCTCTCTCGCCTTCCCACCAAACTAATCCCACTGGCCGATGGGGTGAGGGGACCCCCTAAAGGCCTCCCCATCCTGGTGGTACCTTGGCTGCGGGGGATAAGCAGGAATTCTTCCATGTCCAGGCAGTAGGCTTGGCTCCGGAAATCCTCAATGCAGTCGTCCGCCAGATGGGGGGTGCGGGCTGGGGGGGAGGGAGGACAGGGAGTGACACCCCAGGAGTCCTGGCACCAAGCACCCCCCCCCCGTCCAAGGACCCAGTCCCCTCCCAGAACCAGGATAGATCCCAGGAGTCCGGGCTCTCAGCCCCTCTGCTGTCACCACCAGACCCCACTCCCCTCCTGGAGCCAGGGAGAGAACCCAGGCGTCCGGGCCACCACTCACAATACAGTAGGATCCTTTGATAGTCTCGGTCAGTTTCCTGGACAATGATGGTGTCTGGACACTTGCTGGAGAACAGTTGAGTCCTCATTCCCGGCCGCCCTGTGATGGGCGAGACAGAACCAGGAGCTGGGGGCTGCGGGTCAAGAGTGAGGGGCACCAGCAGAGCTGGGGGGGACAGGGCTGGGCTAGCAGGGGCTGGGGGTCGAGAGTGCGGGGTACCAGCGGAGCTGGGGGGGTGCAGGGCTGGGCTAGCAGGGGCTGCGGGTCGGGAGTGAGGGGCACCGATAGGGCGGGGGGGGGGACAGGGCTGGGCTGGCAGGGGCTGCGGGTTGGGAGTGAGGGGCACCGGCAGAGCTGGGCTAGCAAGGGGCTGCGGGTCGGGAGTGAGGGGCACCGGTAGGGCTGGGTGGGGGACAGGGCTGGGCTAGCAGGGGCTGCGGGTCGGGAGTGAGGGGCACTAGCAGAGCTGGGGAGCCCAGGGCTGGGCTGGCAGGGTCTGCGGGTCGGGAGTGAGGGGCACCGGTAGGGCTGGGGGGGGGGACAGGGCTGGGCTAGCAGGGGCTGCGGGTCGGGAGTGAGGGGCACCGGCAGAGCTGGGGGGGGGGCAGGGCTGGGCTAGCAGGGTCTGCGGGTCGGGAGTGAGGGGCACCACTCACCTTCTGTGGTCAGGTCGGTGCTCCCTTCGTTAAGCAGATAAATCCATGATCTGGGCACGCAGTCCCCTGATTTCCTGGGGGAGGGAGGGGGGGTCAGCTGGAGGGGCCTTTGGGGAGCTGGGTGGAAGGGGGGGTGGCTGGCCAGTGGAGGGAGGGTCACAGAGCACAGAGGGGCCATGCGAACGTCCAATCCGACATGCTCCAGCCCCGCCCCCAGCCCAGCCACTGGCCACCCCCAGAGGGGCTCGAGCCCCCACCATGGCCGGGAACCGATTTGGGGTGAGCTGCCTGGCTCATCTTGCTGAGACCCACCCAATGGGGGTCGTGGCCCATTGGAGCTGGGGGCCCGTTCCTTCCCCACCCCACTCCTAGCATCTGCGTGACCCGGGGGGAGCGGGGACCAGCCACCAGGACGACGCGCAGAGACCCCCACCCTGGGGCCTTTCGAGGGAGAGGAGTAAAATCATCCCCAGAGCCGCGGGGGGATCCCTTCCTGACCCTGCCGGTAAGACCCTGAAGCCTGAGTGTTGGGCTCGTCCAATGGGCCAAGTCCTTCTGCACCCTCACGGCCGGGTGCGCCCTGGATCCAGGGGGCTGGAGGGAGGTAGGGGGGGCCCCACTCACAGGCGGAGGGCAGCGCGGAGCTGTAGGCGCTGGGGCTGGGGGCCCTGCCCCATGTGGAAGACGGAGCCGTCAGTGCCCGCGAAGATCTCCAGGGCAACAGGGGTGGCTGCTGCGGCGGCAATGAAGTGCCAGGTGCCCAGGTACTGCCGGGGGAACTGTGGGGGGTCAGGGTGATGCAGAGACCCCCCCTGCCGCCCCCACCCCACAGACACCCAAGTATTGGTGAGGGAACCCCACACCCTTCCCTGCCGCCCAGGGGTCCCCAGGCCCACCTCTGGGCAGGCTCATCCCCCAACCCCACATGAACCCCCCTTCTCCTGGGTCCCCCCACAACCTTCAGTGCCCCAGCCTTGGGGATCCCCAGACCCCCTGATCCCAGGGACGGGCTCCCCCCAGACCCACCCCCCAGGGCCGGCTACCTGGTCCCGGTCCAGCCCGCTGGCTGGCAGCGGGGCAGGGGGGGTGCATGGGCTCAGGACGCCGATCAGGGCCCCATACAGGTACAGCAGGTAGGACCAGGTGCGCTGGAGCATGGCCGGTGGGGGCCGGGTTCGGGGCTGTCTGCCAGCCCTTGTCCCCGTGGCTGGCTCACCTTTGCCCCCTCCACCCCCCGGCCCACGTTAATCATTAACTTGCTGGAGTCCAGAGTCCCGTGCATGGGAGCGACCCAACGCCTACTGAGGCAGGGGGGCCCGATGGTAAACAGTGCAGCGAGGGAGGGGCTCTGGGAGCCTCCAGGAGATCCCACAACAACAGGGTGAGGTGTGGGGGGGATGGAGCTTACAGGAGACCCTACAATAATAAACCAGTGCCTGTAGCTGGGTGTTTGCAAGGGACCCCCTCCCCCAATAACACTGAACCCAGGAGACCCTACAATCCCAAGAGGAGGGCGGGCAGCTGATGCTGACGAGGGGACCCTACAATAACAAACCCATGTGGACAGAAACCCCTCTGAGAACAGGGCTGGCGCCCATAGGGTTGTGGGGGGAGCCCTACAAGAAGACGATCAGTTGGGAGCCACGCACGTGAGCGAAGGGTGAGAAACCCCATTTCGGCCGGAGATTGGGAGAAACTTTCTAGCTCTCAGGGGCGTTCAGTGCTTGGGTCGGGGCGGGGGGGGTGTTGTGGGATCCCCGTCCCGGGAGGTTTAAGAGCAGGTTGGACAAACCCCCCTCAGGCCGGGCCTGGGCTGACCTGGTCCTGCCTCAGCGCGGTGCCCGCCCGGCGTGGCTCTGGTTTGGCAGTAACAGGGTGGGCACCCTTAGTGTCTTGGGGAAAATGCTGCAATAACATCAACGTGCCCAGGGCCCCTCGTGTTTTGAGGAGACCCTACAATAACACAATGAGGGGGAGGCGTGTTCACCATTTTGGGGAGGCCGTACAGTAACATAAACAAACCTGGGGCCTGTAGTGTTTTGAGGAGACCCTACAATAACACAAAGAGGCGTGGGCGTCCCCACTGCTTTTGGGAGACCCTACAATAACAAACTGGCATTCTCTGCCTAGCCAAACTCATTGCCCATAACAAAGATGGCGGATGAGAGGGTTATTAAAGTACAACGTGGCCTGTAACCAGGACTGAGAACATGTCCCTCAACAAATATGGTGGCAAGTCAGGCGTCATAAGTATGTGCCCATAACCAATATGGCCGCCGCTTTGGCTTCGGCTCCTTGGAGCGCCAAGGTGTTACCCTCAAAAGATCTGTCGGGCCGGGGAGTTCGCGTCATCATTTCCACGCCAACCTCCAAGATGGCCGCCGCGCTGCCTTCACCGTATGCACAGCCGCATGGGCCCGCCCAGAAGAAAGATGGTGGACAAAGGCATTAGTACGCAGGCGCTGGCGAGCGAGGCCCCTCGAGCCGGGTATAGTAGTCCAAAAGGTGCCTGGACAAAATCGTCGCGATCGGAGGCGAACAAGCAGCACTGCCGCCTCAGAGCGAACAGACCCCGCGGCTCGGAACCGAGGAGCGATCAAGGAATGAGCGGCGGGGGCGGAGGAGGGCTAGTAGGTCGTTTTCACGGTGTATTTAATCAGGCGCCGGCCAAGACCGCCCCGAGGCGAAGGACCCGCTGTGTGAAGGCGGGGCGCGCACAGCTCTCGCGCATGCGCAGTCGGGCGCAGCAGCGGCGACAGGCGGCTGGAGGGAGTCGCTCCAGGGAGGCGCCGGGTCCCGCGGCCGCTTCGCCCCGTTCCGAGCCCGCATCGCCTCCCCCCCCCGCGGCCGCCGGAAGTGGGGCCCCGGGGCTCGGGCTCCACCGGAAGTTCCCGCCTGCGAGGCCGGGGGGCGGGGCCAGCGGGACTTGGCGCCCCCCCTCCCCCCCCGCCCAGAGGGGCCCTTGGAGCGCGGTGAGCGTCACGGGTCACGTGGGGGGGGGTCCGAGCGGCGCAGCTGCGCGTGTCCCCCCCCCCGCGGGGAGAATGTCGAGTGGGGGAGGGGAGGGGGGTTACGTTCAGGGCACCCGGGGGTGCAGGGTGGGGGAGGGGAGGGGGGTTACGTTCAGGGCACCCGGGGTGCAGGGTGGGGGAGGGGAGGGGAGGGGGGTTACGTTCAGGGCACCCGGGGGTGCAGGGTGGGGGAGGGGAGGGGGTTACGTTCAGGGCACCCGGGGGTGCAGGGTGGGGGAGGGGAGGGGGGTTACGTTCAGGGCACCCGGGGGTGCAGGGTGGGGGAGGGGAGGGGGGTTACGTTCAGGGCACCCGGGGGTGCAGGGTGGGGGAGGGGAGGGGGGTTACGTTCAGGGCACCCGGGGGTGCAGGGTGGGGGAGGGGAGGGGGGTTACGTTCAGGGCACCCGGGGGTGCAGGGGAGGGGGGTTACGTTCAGGGCACCCAGGGGTGCAGGGTGGGGGAGGGGAGGGGGGTTACGTTCAGAGCACCCAGGGGTGCAGGGTGGGGGAGGGGGTTACGTTCAGGGCACCCGGGGGTGCAGGGTGGGGAGGGGGTTACGTTCAGGGCACCCAGGGGTGCAGGGTGGGAGAGGGGAGGGGGGTTACGTTCAGGGCACCCGGGGGTGCAGGGTGGGGGAGGGGGGTTACGTTCAGGGCACCCGGGGGTGCAGGGTGGGGGAGGGGAGGGGAGGGGGGTTACTTTCAGGGCACCTGGGGGTGCAGGGTGGGGGAGGAGAGGGGGGTTACGTTCAGGGCACCCGGGGTGCAGGGTGGGGGAGGGGAGGGGGGTTACGTTCAGGGCACCCGGGGGTGCAGGGTGGGGGAGGGGAGGGGGGTTACGTTCAGGGCACCCAGGGGTGCAGGGTGGGGGAGGGGGGTTACGTTCAGGGCACCCAGCAGTGGCTGATCTGGAGGCAACGAGGGCCCCGGTCGCGTAACCCGCTGTCCTGTGACAGGAGCCGGCGCCATGGCGGAAGCGGAGAACCTCGAAGTGATGGTGAAGACGCTCGACTCGCAGACCAGGACCTTCACCGTGGAGGCGGAGGTGAGAGGTTGGGAGGCTGCTGGGTGCGGCTCGATCCCGGGCCGGCTCTGTCCGGCTAAAGGGATGTTCTGCACCCGCCCCATTCGGCTGTTTGGCAGCTCCTGCTCCCACCCCAGAGCCAGCCGCAGCTCAGCCCCGGGCGGGGGGTCCCTGACTGGCTAGCCCCTGCACCCCACCCCACAGGGGCTGCATGCACGGGGTGGCGAGCCCAGTGTGTGAGCCGAGACGAGGTGATGGGTGCAGGTTTGACCCCACTGGTTCTTGCCCCTTTCCCCTGTAGGTGACAGTGAAGGAGTTCAAAGAGCACATTGCGGGCTCAGTAAATATCCCCGCGGAGAAACAGCGTCTGATCTACCAGGGGCGAGTCCTGCAGGACGACAAGAAGCTTAAAGAATATAGTGAGTGTGGGGGGCTGCGGGTTGGGAGTGAGGGGCACCGGCAGTGCTGGGGGGGCAGGGCTGGGCTGGCAGGGGCTGCGGGTCGGGAGTGAGGGGCACCGGCAGTGCTGGGGGGGCAGGGCTGGGCTGGCAGGGGTTGCGGTTCGGGAGTGAGGGGCACCAGCAGACCTGGGAGGACTGGGGGGATGGAGTCCAGAGGTTTAAGGTTCTGGTTTCACCCCCTTTTGTCTCTTTTTTCCAAGATGTTGGGGGCAAAGTGATCCACTTGGTGGAACGTGCCCCTCCCCAGGCTCAGTCGCCCTCCTCTGGGGGTCCCTCTGGAGCCAGCTCGGCCTCAGCCCCCCACAATGGCATCGGGGGCCGGGGAGCCGGTGCCACCGTCCACGACCGTAACGCCAACAGCTACGTCATGGTCGGGACCTTCAATTTACCAGTCAGCATTATGGACCCGCAGCCGCCCTCACAGGTGAGTTCTGCCAGGGGCGCGATGGGGGTGGGGCTCTCTCCTGCCGGCAGCGCTAGCCCCAGTGCGTTGCTGGGGGTTGGCTCCTGGAAAAGGCAGCTTTTCACTCTCCTCTAGCAGTTTGCTTTGGTTTATTCTCTGTGTGGTTCTCTGATGGGTATGAGATCTTTTAGCCAGTGTGTGTCACCAAGAGTGATGGGCGGGTGGGAACACAGGACTCCTGGGTTCTCTCCCGGCTCTGGGAGGGGAGTGGGGGCTGGTGGGTTAGAGCAGGGGGGCTGGGAGCCAAGATGCCTGGGTTCTCTCCCCAGCTCTGGGAGGAGAGTGGGGGCTGGTGGGTTAGAGCAGGGGGGCTGGGAGCCAGGATGCCTGGGTTCTCTCCTCGGCTATGGGCAGGGAGGGGGGCTGGTGGGTTAGAGCCGAGGGGGCTGGGAGCCAGGACTCCTGGGTTCTCTCCCGGCTCTGGGAGGGGAGCGGGGACTGGTGGGTTAGAGTGGGGGGGGCTGGGAGCCAGGACTCCTGGGTTTCATCCCGGCTGGGGGAGGGCAGAAGGGGTCCGGTCTCTATCCACCTCCTCCTTGTGCTGAGTGTCTGTGGCCCCTCCCTCCTTTCTCTGTTTTTATTTATTTTTTCTCTCTTTTCCTGTTTTTCTGCCTTTTTTGTTTCCCTTGGTTTTCTCCGTCTCTCCCTCCTTCGCTCCTGTCTCCTGCCTCCTCCCCCTAAGATCGACGGATCCTCTGTGGATGTTCATATTAATATGGAACAGGCGCCCATACAGGTACTGGAGGGGGGTGGGCATTGGGGGCGCAGGGGTGAAAGGTCAGCGGGGGTTGGGGGCAGGGGGGATTCTGGGAAGGGTTAGAGAATTGGCAGAGCACAGGGCTGGTTCTGGGTCTGAACCAGTGAAATTCCCTCCCGGAAATCGTCTTTGGGGGCTAAAGGGGACAGAAAACAGCTGAGTGGGCCCATTTACTGATTCTGGGGTTACTCATTGAGGGGTGGGGCAGGCAAGGCCCATGGATCTCATCCAGGAGGCGGGAGTCCCAGGCTGGTCGGGCCTGGGGGGTGTCCTGGGGGCTCTGGGTCCCCTGTTCTGGATTGACCCTTGGTCTGGGGGCCCCGTGGTGGCTGGGCCCAGGTATGTGTGTGTGTGTGTGTGTGTGTGTGTGTGTGTGTGTGTGTCCCGTGGTGGCTGGGCCCAGGTGTGTGTGTGTGTCCCGTGGTGGCTGGGCCTGTGTGTGTGTCTCGTGTGTCCCTGGCTGGCCGGGCCCCGGGATCTGGTCCGGGTTAGTACCAGGCTGTCCTCTTGGGAGCTCCACTCCCAGGCCCAGCCCTGACCCAGCCCTGCCCTGTTGTTCCAGAGTGAGCCCCGCGTCCGCCTGGTGATGGCACAGCACATGCTCCGAGACGTGCAGGGCATCCTGGGCCGGCTGGAGGTGAGTGCCGTGGGGCTGAGGCCCGGTGGGGGGGAGGGAGCGGGAGTGCCATGGGGCTGAGGCTCCACTCGCGGGGGGGAGGGGAGTCCCAGGCTCTGAGCCCAGTGTGTCTCTTTCTCTCTCTCTCTAGGGTCGCACCAATGGGCAGCCGCAGCCCACGCCAGAGAATGCCCCCTTGGCCCCCGACGAGTCGCTGCCCTCCACCAGCCCCGGCCAGCGGGAGCCAATGGAGGCAGCTGATTCGGAGCCCCCAGCCGCGCCCGGCGAGGAGAACCCCCAGCCTGGGCCGGAGCCGCCCCCAGCTTCCGAAGGGGCCCCCAAGTGAGGACAGGGCTGAGCGGGTGGGGTGGGGAGCGGGGCCCTGGCGCCCACTGAGCCCTGTCTCCGGTCTCCCTGCAGCCACCCGGCGCCGGCTGAGTACGTGGAGGTGCTGCTGGAGCTGCGCAGGGTGGAGGAGCAGCTACAGCCCTTCCTGCAGCGATACCAGGAGATCCTGGCCATGGCCAGCACCACTGACTACAACAACAATGTAAGGGCTAGTTAACCCCCCCCGGCCCCGGGCAGTGAGAATGGGATGTGCCAGGCCCACCCCTGTCCCAGGGAGAATGGGATGTTCTGAACACCCCCCTCCCTGAGATTGGGATGGTCCAAGTCTCCCCCTGTCCCTTCAGAATGGGATGTTTGGAACATTCCCTCCAACGCTGTGAGATTGGGATGGTCCAAATCTCTTCTCTGCCCCCCACCCCTGTCCTGGTGATAATGGGATGGTCCAAATTCTGCTCTCCCCCCCAATCTATGAAAGGGTGGTAGGATCCAAATCCCCGCTCCCCACAAGTCAGTTCTAACCCTTGGGTATGGTCCAGGCTCCTGCCCCAGCTGTCAGGCCTTTGATTGGCTAGAAGCCGAGCAGCTCAGAGCATAATGGTTTGCACCATGCAAGGGGGTGGTGATTATTTTGGCTCTGAGATGGGTGATACCATGAAGAGGAGAATGGGGACTCTGAGCTGGGCTGTACCATGGATAGGATGGCAGAGGGTGGGGAGGTGGGTGATACCATGGGCGGCACTGTGGGGGCTGACCGTGCCCCCTGTGTTGGCAGACGGAGGGGCGCGAGGAAGACCAGCGCATCATCAACCTGGTGGGGGAGTCCATGCGCCTACTGGGGAACACGTTCGTGGCCCTGTCTGACCTGCGCTGCAACCTGTCCTGCAGCGCCCCCCGCCACCTCCACGTGGTCCGGCCCATGTCCCACTACGCTGCCCCCATGGTGCTGCAGCAGGCTGCCATCCCCATACAGGTGAGCTGGGGTGCAGGACCCAGGCGTCCGGGACGCTGCCCGCCCCTGAGGGGCCTCGGAGCTCTTAGGGAGGGAGGATGGATCCAGGTTTCTGGACTAACCCCACCTGGGGGCTCCCGGGGAGTCAGGTGTCTGGGATGATACCCCTAGAGGGGCTTACAGCCCCTGTGGAGGGGGATGGACTCAGGGCCCGGGATGACATGTCTCGGTAGGGTCACAGCTCCAGGGAGGGAGGGGATGGACCCAGGCATCCGGGATGGGCCCCCTAACTTCTCATCTGTCCACAGATCAACGTTGGGACCACAGTGACCATGACGGGGAACGGTGCACGCCCCTCCCAGCCTGGCTCTGAGGGACCTGCCCCCACTCAGCCCTCCCCCCCGATCCTGGCTGGAGCCCCCAGCCCCGGGGAGCCAGGCCGGGGCCCAGAGAGCCAGCTGGGGCCTGGGGCGGCCCCAACTCAGACCCAAGGCTCCCAGACCAGCCACCCCCGGGTCATCCGCATCTCCCACCAGACCGTCGAGCCCGTTGTCATGATGCACATGAACATACAGGGTGAGTGGGAGACCCCCGAGGGGCGGGGAATGGGGCAGGGGCACTGACTGGCTTGGGGCGGCGGAGGCCCTGTCCCCCCGGAGGGCACTGGCTGGTTCGGAGGGTGGGAATGGGGCGCAGGGGCCCTGTCCCCCCTGGAGGACATTGGCTGGCTCGGGGGGAAAGAGGGGGTTGGGGCAGGGGCCGTTCCGCTCCAGGACTCCTGGGTTCGATCCTGGGTCAATCATCTTGTTTCTTATCCTCAGATTCTGGGTCTCAGGCACCAGGGGGCGGCTCTGGGGGCACCGTTTCCATGGGCACTGCTGGACCAGCCGGGCATGGCCCGGGCATAGGTGAGATGTGCCCAGCCTTAGAGCCCAGGGCTGGGCTAGCAGGGGCTGTGGGTTGGGAGTGAGGGGCGGGGATGGGGCCTGGGGGGCAGGGCTGGACAGGGGGACGGGCAGGGCTGGAGCTGTTGTGGCAGCTTCCCAGTAGGAGGCGCTGCGCTGACGCCGCCTGGTGACTCGGCTGTCTCCCTCCCCCCAGCAGGAGGCGCTGCGCACGTTCCCCTGCCCAGCCTGCCCCCGGAGCTGATGCAGGCGGTGGCTCACCAGATCACCCAGCAGGCCATGGCGGCCGCGGCTTCAGCCGCCACAGGTGGGTGTGGCCAATGGGGGGCAGTGAAGGGCCGCTCTGCCCGAGAGGTGGCTGCGTTCCCACCCTGGCGGCTCGTTGTAACCCGGTTCCTTCCTGTGCCGCAGGCCAGCAGGTCCCTGGCTTCCAGTCAGCCCCAACGCGCGTGGTGATCGCCCGGCCCTCAGCCCCATCCGCCCGGCCCACCCACCCGGGGGCCCCCCAGGCACCAGGACCCGTGGTGAGAGCCCAGCGAATGGGGCATGGGGCCTGTCCCCACTACAGGGATTGGTTGGCTTGGGGCGGGGACTTGCTGTTTAAGGGGGGTGGGGAATGGGGCAGGGGCTTGTTCCCTCTAGGGGGTGCCAGCTCCCAGCCGGCCCCAGGGCAGGGACTGGCTGGCTCCGGGGCGGAGAGTGGGGCAGAGTCTCTTCCCCGTTAAGGGGCACTGGCTCAGAGATAACTTCTGTCTTCCCCCCCCCCCCCAGGTCCCCGGCATAGGGGGCAATGCCTCCCTGGCACAGATGATCAGTGGGCTCCTTGGACAGCTGCTGATGCAGCCGGTTCTTGTGGGTAAGTCTCTGCCCCACATGTCTCCTTTGGGGTGGGATGGGGGGCAGGAAACTGGGGCCGGGGGGGTGTGTGTCTTTTCTCACCCGTTGTCTTGCACCATAGGGGTTCGGAGAGCCTTTGGCGGTGTGAGGTGCTGGGGTCATGGGTGGGGCAGCGTGTGTGTGCGGGGGGGTTATTTCGGGGGATTAAGAGAGGATTATGGGAGGGGACGGTGGAGTGGGTAGGGAGAGATTGAGGGGTTAGGCAGGGGGCATTATGAGAAGGTTTGGGGTGAATGGGGATGACTGGGAAGGGGAAGGGCAGGGCCTTCTATGCTAATTTTGCTCCTCCCAGCTCAGGGCAGCGGTTCATCTTCGGTGTCATCTTCCTCCTCCTCCTCCACCTCCACCACCTCGTCGGCCTCCTTCCCGGCCCCGGCCTCCCCGCCCACGGCCTCAGCCAGCGCCGCCACCACCAACACTGCCACCACGGCGGCGGGGGGCAGCTCTGCCGGGGCGCCAGGGGGCCCCGTGCCCTCTGCCTCCTCCTCGGCCCAGCCGCCCCCGCCCACTGACGATCTCCACTTCTCCCAGCTCCTGGGCAACCTGCTGGGGGCGACGGGCCCGGGCGTGGCTGGCGTGGGCTCCCCCACCATCACCGTGGCCATGCCTGGCATGCCCGCCTTCCTGCAGGGCATGACAGACTTCCTGCAGGTGAGCACTGCCCACCCCATGGCATTCTGGGTAAGGCCAGACTTCCCCCTATGTCCTTGACTGGAGAGCCTGCCCAAGCCGTCCTTGACTACTGTGTCTTTCTGTTGTCCAGGCCACGCAGATGGGGGCCGCCCCCCCACAGGTGCCAGAACAGGCTCCACCCCCTGCCCCTCCCCCTCCTCCGCAGCCAGAGGCCCCTCCAGCCCCTGCCCTGCCCCTGATGTCTGAGCGGGTGTCAGGCAGCGAGCGGGGGCGGGGCCGCCCCCCTGGGGGCCCCGAGGCCCTGACCCCCGAGTTCTTCATCAGCGTGGTGCAGGGAGTGCTGTCGTCCATGATGGGCTCGCTGAACGCCCAGCAGGGCAGCACCGAGAGCATCGCCAGCTTCATCCAGCGCCTCAGCGGTACCAGCAACCTCTTTGAGCCGGGCACCGAGGGCGCCATCGGTGAGCCACGCCCCCTCTGGGCGGCCACGCCCCCTCTGGGCAGCCGGGCCCCGCCCCTTCCGGCAGCCACATCCCCTCTGGGTGGCTGGGCCCCATCTGTTCCCACAGCCCCACCCCTCTGGGCGGCCGGGCCCCGCCCCTTCTGGCAGCCACGCCCCCTCTGGGCGGCTGGGCCCCTTCTGGCAGCCACAGCCCCACCCCTCTTGGGCTGCTGGGCCCCGCCCCTTCTGGCAGCCATGTCCCCTCTGGGCGGCCGGGCCCCGCCCCTTCTGGCAGCCACGCCCCCTCTGGGCAGCCGGGCCCCGCCCCTTCTGGCAGCCACGCCCCCTCTGGGCGGCCGGGCCCCATCTGTTCCCACAGCCACGCCCCCTCTGGGCTGCTGGGCCCCACCCCTTCCGGCAGCCACGCCCCCTCTGGACTGCTGGGACCCGCCCCTTCTGGCAGCCACGCCCCCTCTGGGCTGCTGGGCCCTGCCCCTTCCGGCAGCCACGCCCCCTCTGGGCGGCTGAGCCCTGTCTGTTGCCACAGCCCCACCCCTCTGGGCTGCCGGGCCCCGCCCCTTCCACAGCCACGCCCCCTCTGGGTGGCCTGGCCCCGCCCCTTCCAGTGGCTCCACCCCCTCTGGGCTGCTGCCCCCCCGATCCTTCTGGCGGCCCTGCCCCCTCTGGCTGCCTGGCCCCGCCTCTGCTGCCTCGTCCCGTCCCTTCCAGCAGCCCCACCCCCTCTGGGCTGCTGGGCCCTGCCCCTTCCTGGGGGCTGTGCCCCTTCTGGCCAGTCCCCCACCATCCTGTCAGGCCACATTCCTCTTGGCTTCCCTCGCCCCCTCCTGCCTGGCCCCCCTGCCAGGCCCGGCCCCCCGGGGGTGTCCCGCTGCCCCATTGCCCCCGTCTGTTCCCAGGCTTCTTCGGGGACCTGCTCTCGCTGATCTGCCAGAACTTCTCCATGGTGGACGTGGTGATGCTGCTCCACGGGCAGTTCCAGCCACTGCAGCGCGTCCAGCCCCAGCTGCGCCGCTTCTTCCACCAGGAGTACCTGGGGGGGCGGGAGCCCTCGGACCACAACGTGCGGGTGAGGGGCCCCCCGAATCCCCCACTCCTTCCACCAGGAGTACCTGGGGGGGCGGGAGCCCTCGGACCACAACGTGCGGGTGAGGGGCCCCCCGAATCCCCTGACCCAGCCCCCTGAATCCCCTACTCCTTCCACCAGGAGTACCTGGGGGGGCGGGAGCCCTCGGACCACAACGTGCGGGTGAAGACCCCCCCGAATCCCCCACTCCTTCCACCAGGGGGGCATCCAACCCCTGCTGAGCCCCCCAAACATCCATGAGCCCCTCGACCCCTGCTCCTTGTGGCCCCCACTCCTGACCCCCAGCCTGGCTGTCCCCCTTTCTCCCCTCCTAAACTGTGTTTGCTCCCCCAGGTGGCCACCCACAGCCTGATCACTGGCCTGCAGGAATACATCCGCGAGAGCTTTGTGAGTGTCCCCCCTGGGCTGGGGGGGCCCGTTCTCCCCTCAGCTCCCTGGCTGTGGGGGGGGCCCCACCCTCACCGGCTGTGGGGGTTGGGGGGGGGCTGTTCTCCTTTCACCTCCCACCGGCTGCGGGCAGAGGGGGGCCCTGCTTTCCCCTCACCCCACCCCCCAGCTGCGGGGGGGGCCCACTCTTACCAGCTGCAGGCTGGGGCTGTTCTCCCTTCACTCCCCCATTGGCTGGGGGGGGCCCTGCTCTCCCCTCACCCCACTCTCACCGGCTGCAGGCTGGGGCTGTTCTCCCTTCCCCCCTTCCCCCCCGGCTGCGGGGGGCCCCACTCTCCCCACTCCCAGTGGCTGTGTGCTGGGGGAAGCTCCACTCTCCCCCATTCCGTTCAGAGGTGGCCTGAGGACAATGGGGGGCAGATGGAACAGCCCCCCCCAGTAATGGTGTGTGAGGGGCTTCCCGGGGGTGGGGGGTCCCCAGTGTCTCATTGCTGCTCCCCCCGCCCCCCAGGCCTCGGTGCGGGTGCAGGATGGGGTCGACATCACCCGGACCAATCTGGAGTTCCTGCAGGAGCATTTCAGCCGCATCGCCACCCACATCCTGCGCTGCGCTGGTGAGGGGGCTCACGGGGGGCCAGGGAGGGTGTCGCAGGGGAGGTCCCTGGGGCTGGGAAGGGGGTTACTGGGGGGAGGCTGGGGGGGTGTCGCGAGGGAGGTCCCTGAGGCTGGGGGAGGTTCTGGGGGAGTGTCCCAGGGGAGGTCCCTGAGGCTGGGGGCTGAGGGGGGGTGTCGCATGGGGGGTTTCTTGGGGGTTCTCGGAGGTTACAGGCCTGGCTCTAATGCCCCCCCCCGCCCCCAGACCCCACCTTCGGGTGCCGGCTGCTGGAGCTGTGTAACCAGGGCCTGTTCGAGTGCCTGGCGCTGAACCTGTACTGCCTGCGGGGGGAGCGGGGCGCCCTGACCGCCGTCATCAACGACCGCATCGTGAGTGCCTAGGCCCCCCCAGGGCCCCGGCCAGGATCGTGTACCTGCACTGGCACGGGGGTGCTGATGGGGAAGGGGGGGATGTGGGGGGTTGTGCTGGCCAGCAGGGGCGGTGGCAGCGCTGTGTGGCTTGGGGGTGTGGGTAGTACTGGCCGGCAGGGTGTTCTGGGGGGTGACACTGCCCCCCCCCGTCCCCCAGCAGCGGCTGTCGGCGGACGTGAACCCCTCCCTGGTGAGCTGGCTGACGGGGGGAGTTGGGGGGCGGTGCCGGCTGGGGTGGGTTCCAGGGGGTAACACTGACCCCCCGTCCCCCAGCAGCGGCTCTCGGCGGACGTGAACCCCTCCCTGGTGAGCTGGCTGCCAGGGGGAGTTGGGGGGCCGGTGGTACTGGCCGGCGGGGTGTTCCGGGGGGTGACGCTGCCCCCCCGTCCCCCAGCAGCGGCTCTTGGCGGACGTGAACCCCTCGCTGGTGAGCTGGCTGACGGGGGGAGTTGGGGGGGATGCGGTGCCGGCTGGGGGGGGCTCCGGGGGTAACACTGACCCCCCTGTCCCCCAGCGGCGGCTCTCGGCGGACGTGAACCCCTCGCTGGTGAGCTGGCTGACGGGGGGAGTTGGGGGTGCGGGTGGTATTGGCCGGCTGGGGGGGGCTCCGGGGGTAACACTGACCCCCCTGTCCCCCAGAAGCGGCTCTCGGCGGATGTGAACCCCTCGCTGGTGAGCTGGCTGACGGGGGGAGTTGGGGGGGTTGCAGTGCCGGCTGGGGGGGGCTCCGGGGGTAACACTGACCCCCCTGTCCCCCAGCGGCGGCTCTCGGCGGACGTGAACCCCTCGCTGGTGAGCTGGCTGACGGGGGGAGTTGGGGGGCAGTGCCGGCTGGGGGGGGCTCCGGGGGTAACACTGACCCCCCTGTCCCCCAGAAGCGGCTCTCGGCGGATGTGAACCCCTCGCTGGTGAGCTGGCTGACGGGGGGAGTTGGGGGGGGGTTGCGGTGCCGGCTGGGGTGGGTTCCAGGGGGTAACACTGACCCCCCGTCCCCCAGCAGCGGCTCTCGGCGGACGTGAACCCCTCCCTGGTGAGCTGGCTGCCAGGGGGAGTTGGGGGGCCGGTGGTACTGGCCGGCGGGGTGTTCCGGGGGGTGACGCTGCCCCCCCGTCCCCCAGCAGCGGCTCTTGGCGGACGTGAACCCCTCGCTGGTGAGCTGGCTGACGGGGGGAGTTGGGGGGCAGTGCCGGCTGGGGGGGGCTCCGGGGGTAACACTGACCCCCCCGTCCCCCAGCGGCGGCTCTCGGCGGACGTGAACCCCTCGCTGGTGAGCTGGCTGACGGGGGGAGTTGGGGGGCAGTGCCGGCTGGGGGGGGGCTCCGGGGGTAACACTGACCCCCCTGTCCCCCAGAAGCGGCTCTCGGCGGATGTGAACCCCTCGCTGGTGAGCTGGCTGACGGGGGGAGTTGGGGGGGTTGCGGTGCCGGCTGGGGGGGGCTCCGGGGGTAACACTGGCCCCCCTGTCCCCCAGCGGCGGCTCTCGGCGGACGTGAACCCCTCGCTGGTGAGCTGGCTGACGGGGGAGTTGGGGGGCAGTGCCGGCTGGGGAGGGCTCCGGGGGTAACACTGACCCCCCTGTACCCCAGCGGCGGCTCTCGGCGGACGTGAACCCCTCGCTGGTGAGCTGGCTGACGGGGGGAGTTGGGGGGCGGTGCCGGCTGGGGGGGCTCCGGGGGTAACACTGACCCCCCTGTACCCCAGCGGCGGCTCTCGGCGGATGTGAACCCCTCGCTGGTGAGCTGGCTGACGGGGGGAGTTGGGGGGCGGTGCTGGCTGGGGGGGGCTCCGGGGGTAACACTGACCCCCCTGTCCCCCAGCGGCGGCTCTCGGCGGACGTGAACCCCTCGCTGGTGAGCTGGCTGACGGGGGAGTTGGGGGGCGGTGCCGGCTGGGGGGGCTCCGGGGGTAACACTGACCCCCCTGTACCCCAGCGGCGGCTCTCGGCGGATGTGAACCCCTCGCTGGTGAGCTGGCTGACGGGGGAGTTGGGGGGCAGTGCCGGCTGGGGAGGGCTCCGGGGGTAACACTGACCCCCCTGTCCCCCAGCGGTGGCTCTCGGCGGACGTGAACCCCTCCCTGGTGAGCTGGCTGACGGGGGGAGTTGGGGGGCGGTGCCGGCTGGGGGGGGCTCCGGGGGTAACACTGGCCCCCCCCGTCCCCCAGCGGCGGCTCTCGGCAGACGTGAACCCCTCGCTGGTGAGCTGGCTGACGGGGGGAGTTGGGGGTCGGTGCCGGCTGGGGGGGTCTCCGGGGGTAACACTGGCCCCCCTGTCCCCCAGCGGCGGCTCTCGGCGGACGTGAACCCCTCGCTGGTGAGCTGGCTGACGGGGGGAGTTGGGGGTCGGTGCCGGCTGGGGGGGGTCTCCGGGGGTAACACTGGCCCCCCTGTCCCCCAGCGGCGGCTCTCGGCGGACGTGAACCCCTCGCTGGTGAGCTGGCTGACGGGGGGAGTTGGGGGTCGGTGCCGGCTGGGGGGGGCTCCGGGGGTAACACTGACCCCCCTGTCCCCCAGCGGCGGCTCTCGGCGGACGTGAACCCCTCGCTGGTGAGCTGGCTGACGGGGGGAGTTGGGGGGCGGTGCCGGCTGGGGGGGGCTCCGGGGGTAACACTGCCCCCCCTGTCCCCCAGCGGCGGCTCTCGGCGGACGTGAACCCCTCGCTGGTGAGCTGGCTGACGGCCATGATGGGGCTGCGGCTGCAGGTGGTCCTGGAGCACATGCCTGTCACCGAGGAGCAGGTGCTGCCGTACGTGCGCCGCGTGGGCGAGGCCCCCCAGGTAAGGACGGGCCGGGGGGCAGGGGGGGCAGGGCAGCCCCCCGGTGTCCCCTCTGACCCTCCCCCTCTCTGCAGCCAGCGCCAGATGAACCCATGGAGTTGCAGGCGGCCGAGCAGCCCCCCGAAGCCGCGCAGGTACCGGGTGCGGGGGTCCCTGCTGTGAGGTGGGGGGAGGCTGTCAAGGGTGAGGGGCCCCTGCTGTTTGGGGGGACTGTGGGGGGTCCCTGCTGCTGGGGTGGAGGGAGGCTGTCAGGGGGGGCTGTCGAGGGAGCCCCACCATCTCTTAACCCCCCCGGTTACAGCGAGACAGCGCGGCCTCGCCGGCCCCGGCTACCACGGCGGAGGAGGCCCTGGCGCAGTGCCCAGAGCCGGAGCCGGGGGAGCTGCCGGGGGAGCCTGCGCCTGACGCCGAGCCCTGGGCAGCGGCCGTGCCCCCGGTGAGTGCCAGGCCTGGGGGGGCGGTGGTGGGGGCACCCGTGTCCCCCCGTGACTGACCCCCCCCTGTGCCCCCAGGAGTGGGTGCCCATCATCCGGGAGGACATCCAGACCCAGCGCCGCGGGAAGCAGCAGCCGCCGCTGAGCGACGCCTACCTGACGGGCATGCCGGCCAAGCGCCGCAAGGTGAGCCCCCCCAGTGCCTGCCCCCCAACCGCACCCCCCGCTGAGCCCCATAGCCGCTGAGCGACGCCTCCCTGGCAGGCATGCCAGCCAAGCGCCGCAAGGTGAGCCCCCCCAGTGCCTGCCCCCCAACCGCACCCCCCACTGACCCCATAGCTGCTGAGCGACGCCTACCTGACGGGCATGCCGGCCAAGCGCCGCAAGGTGAGCCCCCCCAGTGCCTGCCCCCCAACCGCACCCCCCGCCGAGCCCCTCAGCCGCTGAGCGACGCCTCCCTGACGGGCAGGCCGGCCAGGCGCTGCACGGTGAGCCCCCCCAGTGCCTGCCCCCCAACCGCACCCCCCACCGAGCCCCTCAGCCGCTGAGCGACGCCTCCCTGACGGGCATGCCAGCCAAGCGCCGCAAGGTGAGCCCCCCCAGTGCCTGCCCCCCAACCGCATCCCCCGCCGAGCCCCTCAGCCGCTGAGCGATGCCTCCGACGGGCATGCCGGCCAGGCGCCGCAAGGTGAGCCCCTGCCCCCTAACCGCACCCCCCACCGAGCCCCTTAGCTGCTGAGCGACGCCTACCTGACGGGCAGGCCGGCCAGGCGCTGCAAGGTGAGCCCCTGCCCCCTAACCGCACCCCCCACCGAGCCCCTCGGGTGTTGAGTGACACCTCCCTGACGGGCAGGCCGGCCAAGTGCCGCAAGGTGAGCCCCCTGCCTACCGCCCCCCAACTGCACTCTCCCTCTGCTGTGCCCCAGACCATGCGGGGCGACGGCCCCCAGCTGCTCCTCTCCGAGGCCGTCAGCCGAGCCGCCAAGGCCACCGGCGCCAAGCCCCTGGGCGGCAGCGAGAGCCTGAGCCGGGAGCTGGCCGAGCCGGCGCTGCAGGAGGGCTACTGGCAGCAGGTGAGCCCCCCGCGCTGCCCCTGTGGGTCGCCCCCTGCCCTATTTGGCACCCAGCAATGTCCCCTGTGGGTTGGCCCCATCCAACACCCCCTTATGGGTCTGTGACAGCAGCTGGGCCCCCAAAGCTCTCTGGGGTGGGGCTCCCTGTGTGTCTGCGCTCACCCCTCCCCCCTCTCTTCCAGCTCTGCGCCGACCTCCAGAAGCGGCTGCAGGAGGATCCCAGCTTCAGTCCCCAGCGGTTCCCCAACGCTGCCCGCGCCTTCGGGGATGAGGCCTAGGGGGCGCCCGTGCCCCCCACCCCGTATTTATCCCCTGCCCCACCCTGGGGCACCAATAAAGCCACTTGGTGTTGGGCTGTGGGTCCTGTCTGTGCTGGGGGCCTTGCTCCACTCACTGTACCTCAGTTTCCCCTGTTCTGTGGCTGCAGAGAGGGGAGTTTGGGGGGGGGGTCGTCTCCCTGGCTACAGAGCTGTGCTGGGGGGGGGTGTGAATCAGCCATTACCCCCCAGCGAGGGGAAAAGAGAGAATCTCCCTTGGGGCCCAGGACCTGGCCAGGGTCGCTGCTGCCCTGGGGCTGTCCCAGAACGGGCCCTGTGCTACCTGCCCTGGGGGGGCTGACCTGAGCTCTGCCACCAGTGCTGATGGGTGTCAATTTTATCCCCTCAGCACCAGACACAACACTGCCCCCCCCCCCCGGGGAGTGAGCAGGTCACCCAGCAGCATTTCTGCCCCTGCAAGGCACTGTTAACCCAGGGGACTCCTCGCTGCAGGACTAGGGCTCAAGCCAGCCATGGAGGACAGACCTGCCCCCGCCTGGGGGTGGGTCACTCAGGAACTGCCCCGTTTTAGGCCTGCACTGCACTGACAGCCCTAGTGTAGACCCAGCCCTGCTGCCCCCCCACCCAACCCCTGCCCCCCCACACCAGGGCCCCCCCTTTTGTGTTTTAACCTTTTATTCATTTTTTTAAACAGTTTTTCAGTTTATTTTGTAACAAACCTGCTGCCCCCCCAGCGGGGGGAGGGGAGAGAGGCCCCTGCCCTACACATATTTACACGCAGCTGGGCAGGGGACCCCCCATTAATTCATGTGAATCAAAAACAAACCCAACTCCAGTTACATTCAGTGGGGCAGCTCCACAGTGACCCCCCCCCCCCCCCCCCGAAATTAAGAGAGGGAAGGGGTCAGCCCCTCCCCACTCATTGAGAGGGAGGGGGGAACAGGGGCCACCCCCTGGCCCAGTCTGGTGGCAGGCCAGGCTAGCGCTGATGGCTGAGGCCAGGATCCTGCTTGTCACTCTGGCTGGGGGGCCGGTGGGTGGGGGGCCCCTCACGGGCTAGGGGGTGGCGCTCCCAGGGCCTGGGGGTCCAGCAGAGAACGTCCGATGGGGAGACCTGGGGGGAGCGAGAGTCAGACACACGGGGTGCAACTTACCCCCCCTACATGCAGATCAAGCCCGAAGCCCCATTCCTTGTGCTGAGGCCAGAGGGGGCCAGTGCCCCCTCAGCATGGAGGGTGCTGGATTGGGGGCAGCACCCCCTGAGGTAAGAGACCATGGGGACGGATCAGGGCAGCGCCCCCCAGCGGGAAAGGCCCAGGGGCTGGATCAGGGGAGAGGCCATGGGGACGGATCAAGGCAGCACCCCCCAGCAGGAAAGGGCCCCCTCGCAGGGAGAGACCGTGGAGCCGCATCAGGGCAGTGTCCCCCTGAGGGGAGAGGCCATGGGGCCGGATTGGGGCAGCACCCCCCAGCAGGAAAGGGCCCCCTCGCAGGGAGAGGCCATGGAGCCGCATCAGGGCAGTGTCCCCCTGAGGGGAGAGGCCATGGGGCCGGATCAGGGCAGCGCCCCCCAGCGGGAAAGGCCCAGGGGCTGGATCGGGGGAGAGGCCATGGGGCCAGATCAAGGCAGCACCCCCCAGCGGGAAAGGGCCCCCTCGCAGGGAGAGGCCGTGGAGCCGCATCAGGGCAGTGTCCCCCTGAGGGGAGAGGCCATGGGGCTGGATCGGGGCAGCACCCCCCCATGGGGAGGGGCCCCAGGCTCACCAGCGGGCCCCCATCTGGGCGCTGGCTGCGGCTGCCCCCTGCGTAGCTGGATCCTGGGGCCCGGAGGCGGGAGCTGAAGGGGCCAACGCAGGCTCTGTGGGGGGAGGGGAGAGGAGAGTAGGTGAGGGGGCCACAGTGGGAGGGGGACCCCTGGGGTTCAGCCTCCCCCCCACTCCCACTCACCTGCCCACTGATGGGGCTCGACCCCCCAGGCTGCTCAGCTTCCGGTACTCGGGGAAGGGCTTCAGCTCCACGGGGTGCAGCTGTGGGGAGAGGGGAGCAGGGGTCAGCCAGGGCCCCTCCCGCCCCCCACCTCCCCCCACCCCCCGGCCAGCCCCCCTTACCTCCGTGCGCCCCATGCCATGGGGGAAGGCGCGGACGGGCGAGGGGACCAGGCGCCCGGCCAGCTGCCCCGGGGGCCGCAGGGCCGGGGTGACGGGCACCAGGGGCAGTGGTGGGGGGGCGGCTGGCGCCCCCTGCTGCAGGGAGCTGAAGTTCACCACCGGGGGCAGCTGTGACTCCACCACAGGCAGCAGCATCTGCAGGGGGAGAGGGGTCAGCACGTGGGGCGGGGCTGGGGGCGGAGCCAGCAAGCTGAGGGCAGGGCTTACCTGCTGGGCGGGGCCCGGGGCCTGCAGGAAGTTGCTCTGATTGGCCTGCGCCAGGGAGCCTGGGTAGAAATCCGAGGGGGGGTTCAGCTCCTGCCGCACCTGGAGGGGAGGAACTGGTGATCAGGGGGCGGAGCCAGGTGCAGGGAGCCCCGCCCCCTCCTCTCCCCTCCCCCACCACGTACCTGGAGTAGGGGCTGCTCGGGGCCCAGCTGGCCGGCACAGAAGGGGGGGCTGTAGAGGAAGGGGGGGGGCCGCCTGGTAGAGCAGCCCCGTGGCCGGCAGCTTGGCCAGCTCGGCCGCCTGCAGGGCCGAGAACTCCACATACTGGCCCTTGAGGGCCACCCCCGAGAGCAGGGCCGAGCCGGGCAGGACAGGGGCCGCCGGGGAGCTGGGGGCTGGGCCAGGCTGCAGGTACAAGTGCTGGGATCTGCGGAGACAGACGGGGTCACGGACGGCTCTGGGGCAGGGGGGTACCCAGGGACCCCTCGCCTAAGAGGAGGCTGGCTCTGGGGCTGGGAATACGGGGACCCCTCGCCCAACAGGGGGCTGGCTCTGGGGCTGGGAATACAGGGACCCCTCGCCCAACAGGGGGCTGGCTCTGGGGCTGGGAATACGGGGACCCCTCGCCCAACAGGGAGCTGGCTCTGGGGCTGGGAATACGGGGACCCCTCGCCCAACAGGGAGCTGGCTCTGGGGCTGGGAATACGGGGACCCCTCGCCCAACAGGGAGCTGGCTCTGGGGCTGGGAATACGGGGACCCCTCGCCCAACAGGGGGCTGGGAATACAGGGACCCCTCACCCAACAGGGAGCTGGCTCTGGGGCTGGGAATACGGGGACCCCTCGCCCAACAGGGAGCTGGCTCTGGGGCTGGGAATACGGGGACCCCTCGCCCAACAGGGAGCTGGCTCTGGGGCTGGGAATACGGGGACCCCTCGCCCAACAGGGGGCTGGCTCTGGGGCTGGGAATACGGGGACCCCTCGCCCAACAGGGGGCTGGCTCTGGGGCTGGGAATACGGGGACCCCTCGCCCAACAGGGGGCTGGCTCTGGGGCTGGGAATACGGGGACCCCTCGCCCAACAGGGAGCTGGCTCTGGGGCTGGGAATACAGGGACCCCTCGCCCAACAGGGGGCTGGCTCTGGGGCTGGGAATACGGGGACCCCTCGCCCAACAGGAGGCTGGCTCTGGGGCTGGACCCTGTGGCTGGGAATACGGGGACCCCTCGCCCAACAGGGAGCTGGCTCTGGGGCTGGGAATACAGGGACCCCTCGCCCAACAGGGGGCTGGCTCTGGGACTGGGAATACGGGGACCCCTCGCCCAACAGGGAGCTGGCTCTGGGGCTGGGAATACAGGGACCCCTCGCCCAACAGGGGGCTGGCTCTGGGGCTGGGAATACGGGGACCCCTCGCCCAACAGGCAGCTGGCTCTGGGGTGGGGCAGGGAATACGGGGACCCCCCTCCCCGCCAGGCGGCTGGCTCAGGGGACCCCCGCTCCCCCTTACCTGTACAGATGCAGCGAAGGGGTCCCCGGGCGGAAGCTGCTGCTGCTGCCATTGAGCTGGGACTCCACAGGGGGGCAGGGCACCTGCTGGGGGGGCAGAGGGCACGGGTCAGACAGAGGGCCAGCCCCCCGGCCAGCCCCCCTGCCCCGCCCCGGCCAGACGGAGGGTACCTGGGCCACGCCGGGCTGGCTGCCGAAGAAGAGCTCGGGGTAGGGCCGCTGGCTCAGCCCCCTCTCACCTGCAGGGGGAAGCAGTGAGCAATGAGACCCCAGGCTGGCCCCACGGCCCCCCAGCGCCCCATGCTGCCCACCCCTACCTGAGAACGCCAAGGGCTCCGCCGGGGGGCAGGCCGGCCCCAGGGCTCTGGGCTGGGGGGCCGGGTGCAGCTCCCACTCCCGGGACGCGCCTGCCAGCTGGGGAGAGAAGAACAGCCGGTGAAAGCCACGCTTGGCCGGGGGGAGACAAGACGAGAACCAGGGGTCCTGGGACGCCCCCTCCCCCTCCCCTACCGGGACAGGACCCAGGAGTCCTGGGACTCCCCGTCCCCCAATCCTGGCCCCCTCCCAGAGCCGAGACAGGACCCAGCAATCCTGGGACACCCCCTCTCCCTCCCCCAGCCGGGACAGGACCCGGGACGCCCCCTCCCCCTCCTCTGGATGGGACCCAGGAATCCTGGGACACCCCCTCTCCCTCCCCCAGCCGGGACAGGACCCGGGACGCCCCCTCCCCCTCCTCTGGATGGGACCCAGGAATCCTGGGACACACCCTCCCCCAGCCCTTCCCAGAGCCAGGCTGGGACCCAGGAGTCCTAGGACTCCCCCTCCCACACCTGGGACAGGACCCAGGAGTCCTGGGATGCTGCTTCCCCCAACTCACCCCCTCCGTGAGGCCCAGGGCCGGGGGCTCCTTGCCAGCTTTGCTGCCCTCGCTCACAAGCAGCCCCAGGTCAGTGTCCTGCGGGGACGGGAGCCAGGTGAATGGAACCCAGGCGTCCTGGCCCCCAGCCAGACCCAAGAGAGAACCCAGGTGTCCTGGCCCCCAGCCAGACCCAAGAGAGACCCCAGGTGTCCTAGCCCCAGCCCCTCACCCAGACCAGGAGAGAACCCAGACATCCTGGTACCTGGCCCCCAGCCCCTCACCCAGACCAGGAGAGAACCCAGGCGTCCTGGCACCCAGCCCCTCACCCAGACCAGGAGAGAACCCAGGCATCCTGGTACCTGGCCCCAGCCCCTCACCCAGACCAGGAGAGAACCCAGGCGTCCTGGTACCTGGCCCCCAGCCCCTCACCCAGACCAGGAGAGAACCCAGGCATCCTGGTACCTGGCCCCAGCCCCTCACCCAGACCAGGAGAGAACCCAGGCATCCTGGTACCTGGCCCCAGCCCCTCACCCAGACCAGGAGAGAACCCAGGCATCCTGGTACCTGGCCCCCAGCCCCTCACCCAGACCAGGAGAGAACCCAGGCATCCTGGCCCCCAGCCCCTCACCCAGACCAGGAGAGAACCCAGGCATCCTGGCCCCCAGCCCCTCACCCAGACCAGGAGAGAACCCAGGCATCCTGGTACCTGGCCCCAGCCCCTCACCCAGACCAGGAGAGAACCCAGGCATCCTGGTACCTGGCCCCCAGCCCCTCACCCAGACCAGGAGAGAACCCAGGCATCCTGGTACCTGGCCCCAGCCCCTCACCCAGACCAGGAGAGAACCCAGGCATCCTGGTACCTGGCCCCCAGCCCCTCACCCAGACCAGGAGAGAACCCAGGCGTCCTGGTACCTGGCCCCCAGCCCCTCACCCAGACCAGGAGAGAACCCAGGCATCCTGGTACCTGGCCCCCAGCCCCTCACCCAGACCAGGAGAGAACCCAGGCATCCTGGTACCTGGCCCCAGCCCCTCACCCAGACCAGGAGAGAACCCAGGCATCCTGGTACCTGGCCCCAGCCCTCACCCAGACCAGGAGAGAACCCAGGCATCCTGGTACCTGGCCCCAGCCCCTCACCCAGACCAGGAGAGAACCCAGGCATCCTGGTACCTGGCCCCCAGCCCCTCACCCAGACCAGGAGAGAACCCAGGCATCCTGGTACCTGGCCCCCAGCCCCTCACCCAGACCAGGAGAGAACCCAGGCATCCTGGTACCTGGCCCCCAGCCCCTCACCCAGACCAGGAGAGAACCCAGGCATCCTGGCCCCCAGCCCTCACCCCGGATCAAGACCCGGCGTCCAGGGTGCTGCTCACCTTGTCGCTGGCCCCAAACTGGATGGGGGGGCCGGTGCTGGGGGTCGCTGACTCCGGACTGGGCTTGGGGCCCCCCCCGCTCTCCCTGACCCTCTCGGCTCGCTGGGAGTGGTCAGTCCCAATGGGGCCTGGGCCGGGGGCGGCCCGGGAGGGAGCTGGGGGGCTGCCAGCCTGCTGGGGTGGGGAGAGGTAAGTCATGGCCCCCATCCCCGCCCCCCCACCCATTCCAAGTTCCCAACCCAGCTGTTCCCCCCCAGCCGATCAGCCCCCACCATCCCCACCTCTGAGCCGTTCCGACCCCCTCCAGCCATCCCCGCCCCCCAGCAGATCGTCCCCAGCCCCCCTCCGACCTTCCTGTCCTCGTGAGGGCTGGTGTCTTTGGGCGCCGGCCTCCTGCCCTGCTCCTGGGGCGCGGCCCCCTCGCCTCCGGTGGCCACTGGCTCGGCACCCCGCATGCCCCCCACGCCAGGCTCGGGGGTCGCCTTCAGCCCACCATCGGGGGAGCTGCGCTGGCTGCAGCTGGCGGACGAGACCTGGGAGTCGCTGCTGAGATCCACCCCGCTGTCCGACTGGCTCATCTGGGGGGGTGGGGGGCGTTAGGGGGCAGCCCCGACTGTCAGGGGAGATCCCCCTGCTGCCCCCTAGCCCCGCCCTGGGGCAATGGGGAGCCCTGACTGCCCGGGGACAGTGCCCCCTGCTGCCCCCCTCGCTCCCTGCAGCCCAGCCCCTAGCCCCGCCCTGGGGCAATGGGGAGCCCTGACTGCCCGGGGACAGTGCCCCCTGCTGCCCCCCTCGCTCCCTGCAGCCCAGCCCCTAGCGCCGCCCTGGGGCAATGGGGAGCCCTGACTGTCTGGGGACAGCGCCCCCTGCTGCCCCCCTCGCTCCCTGCAGCCCAGCCCCTAGCGCCACCCTGGGGCCATGGGGAGCCCTGACTGCCCGGGGACAGCGCCCCCTGCTGCCCCCTCTCGCTCCCTGCAGCCCAGCCCCTAGCGCCGCCCTGGGGCAATGGGGAGCCCTGACTGCCTGGGGACAGCGCCCCCCTGCTGCCCCCCTCGCTCCCTGCAGCCCAGCCCCTAGCGCCGCCCTGGGGCAATGGGGAGCCCTGACTGCCTGGGGACAGCGCCCCCTGCTGCCCCCACCCCCTGCAGCCCAGCCCCTAGCCCCGCCCTGGGGCAATGGGGAGCCCTGACTGCCCGGGGACAGCGCCCCCTGCTGCCCCCCTCGCTCCCTGCAGCCCAGCCCCTAGCGCCGCCCTGGGGCAATGGGGAGCCCTGACTGCCCGGGGACAGCGCCCCCTGCTGCCCCCCTCGCTCCCTGCAGCCCAGCCCCTAGCGCCGCCCTGGGGCAATGGGGAGCCCTGACTGCCTGGGGACAGCGCCCCCCTGCTGCCCCCCTCGCTCCCTGCAGCCCAGCCCCTAGCGCCGCCCTGGGGCAATGGGGAGCCCTGACTGCCTGGGGACAGCGCCCCCTGCTGCCCCCACCCCCTGCAGCCCAGCCCCTAGCCCCGCCCTGGGGCAATGGGGAGCCCTGACTGCCCAGGGACAGCGCCCCCTGCTGCCCCCCTCGCTCCCTGCAGCCCAGCCCCTAGCACCGCCCTGGGGCAATGGGGAGCCCTGACTGCCTGGGGACAGCGCCCCCTGCTGCCCCCCTCGCTCCCTGCAGCCCAGCCCCTAGCGCCGCCCTGGGGCAATGGGGAGCCCTGACTGCCCGGGGACAGAGCCCCCTGCTGACCCCGCCCCTCACCTCTGTGCTAACGACGTCTTCAAAGGCATTTAACGGGTCGATCCACGGCTCCACAGATCTGGGCCGATAGCTTTTCCTGGGGACACCTGGGGGGGCAGAGCTCGGGTGAGGGGATCTGTCAGCAGCCACCCAAACTGCCTCCTGCCCCCTGAAGCACGACTGGGTACTGCCCCCAGCTCCTTACTGGATTGCAGCCGGCTCCAGATGTGGGGCGCCAGCCCCTCGGAGGAGCTGCTTCTGCCGCGCTGGGCCAGGTGGGCTCCCGGAGGGTCCTGCTTGGGGCCGGGGAAGCCGGGGCTGCGGGAATAGCCCAGGGAGTCCTGCGGGGGACGAAGAAGGAAGGGTGTTAATGCTGCGGGGCGGGAGCGGTTGGGGAGGGGCTCCCCCATTCCCTCTGTCCCCTCTCACCTCCTGCTTGTGGGGCCGGTCGCGGCGCCGGGGGAGGAAGCCGTTAACCCCGGGGACGTCGCCCAGGGCTCTGGTGCCCGACTGAAGCAGCTGGGGCTTGGCCAGGAACGGAGGTTCTGAAACCGAGAGGTGGGGTCAGTGCGTTCCTGCCCTCTGGGGGGCACCGGCTCCCCCCGGCCCCAGGACAGGGACTGGCTGGCTCAGGGGGGCAGGGAATGGGGCAGGGGCCTGTCACCTCTGGGGGCGCCGGCTCCCCCCGGCCCCAGGGCAGGGACTGGCTGGCTCAGGGGGGCGGAGAATGGGGCAGGGAATGGGGCAGGGACCTGTCCCCTCTGGGGGGCACCGGCTCCCCCCGGCCCCAGGGCAGGGACTGGCTGGCTCAGGGGGGCGGAGAATGGGGCAGGGGCCTGTCACCTCTGGGGGCGCCGGCTCCCCCCGGCCCCAGGGCAGGGACTGGCTGGCTCAGGGGGGCAGAGAATGGGGCTGGCTGGCCCGGGGCTGGGGTGGGGTGGGGGGGAATAGGGCCTGGGGTCTATGCCCTCTAGGGGCGCCAGCTCAGGGGGGGCGGGGAATGGGGCTGGCTGGCCCGGGGCTGGGGTGGGGTGGGGGGGAATAGGGCCTGGGGTCTATGCCCTCTAGGGGCGCCAGCTCAGGGGGGCAGGGAATGGGGCCCAGGGTCTACCCCCTGTAGGGCAGAGGGCCCCCCCCCCGGCCCCAGGGCAGGGACTGGCTGGCTCAGGGGGGCGGGGAATGGGGCTGGCTGGCCCGGGGGGGGATGGGGGAAATAGGGCCTGGGATCTATGCCCTCTAGGGGCGCCAGCTCAGGGGGGCAGCGAATGGGGCCCAGGGTCTACCCCCTGTAGGGCAGAGGGCCCCCCCCCGGCCCCAGGGCAGGGACTGGCTGGCTCAGGGGGGCGGGAAATGGGGCTGGCTGGCCCGGGGGGGATGGGGGAAATAGGGCCTGGGATCTATGCCCTCTAGGGGCGCCAGCTCAGGGGGGCAGGGAATGGGGCCCAGGGTCTACCCCCTGTAGGGCAGAGGGCCCCCCCCCGGCCCCAGGGCAGGGACTGGCTGGCTCAGAGGGGGCGGGGAATGGGGCTGGCTGGCCCGGGGGGGATGGGGGAAATAGGGCCTGGGATCTATGCCCTCTAGGGGCGCCAGCTCAGGGGGGCAGCGAATGGGGCCCAGGGTCTACCCCCTGTAGGGCAGAGGGCCGCCCCCGGCCCCAGGGCAGGGACTGGCTGGCTCAGGGGGGCGGGGAATGGGGCTGGCTGGCCCGGGGGGGATGGGGGAAATAGGGCCTGGGGTCTATGCCCTCTAGGGGCGCCAGCTCAGGGGGGCAGCGAATGGGGCCCAGGGTCTACCCCCTGTAGGGCAGAGGCCCCCCCCCCGGCCCCAGGGCAGGGACTGGCTGGCTCAGGGGGGCGGGGAATGGGGCTGGCTGGCCCTGGGGGGGGATGGGGGAAATAGGGCCTGGGATCTATGCCCTCTAGGAGCGCCAGCTCAGGGGGGCAGCGAATGGGGCCCAGGGTCTACCCCCTGTAGGGCAGAGGGCCGCCCCCGGCCCCAGGGCAGGGACTGGCTGGCTCAGGGGGGGCGGGGAATGGGGCTGGCTGGCCCGGGGGGGATGGGGGAAATAGGGCCTGGGATCTATGCCCTCTAGGGGCGCCAGCTCAGGGGGGCAGCGAATGGGGCCCAGGGTCTACCCCCTGTAGGGCAGAGGGCCCCCCCCGGCCCCAGGGCAGGGACTGGCTGGCTCAGGGGGGCGGGGAATGGGGCTGGCTGGCCCGGGGGGGATGGGGGAAATAGGGCCTGGGATCTATGCCCTCTAGGGGCGCCAGCTCAGGGGGGCAGGGAATGGGGCCCAGGGTCTACCCCCTGTAGGGCAGAGGGCCGCCCCCGGCCCCAGGGCAGGGACTGGCTGGCTCAGGGGGGGCGGGGAATGGGGCTGGCTGGCCCGGGGGGGATGGGGGAAATAGGGCCTGGGATCTATGCCCTCTAGGGGCACCAGCTCAGGGGGGCAGGGAATGGGGCCCAGGGTCTACCCCCTGTAGGGCAGAGGGCCCCCCCCGGCCCCAGGGCAGGGACTGGCTGGCTCAGGGGGGCGGGGAATGGGGCTGGCTGGCCCAGGGGGGGATGGGGGAAATAGGGCCTGGGATCTATGCCCTCTAGGGGCGCCAGCTCAGGGGGGCAGCGAATGGGGCCCAGGGTCTACCCCCTGTAGGGCAGAGAATCCCACCTTCTGACACCCAAGATCAGTTGTTGAGTTGAAGGGCAAGGAAGGATCTACCCCGCCTCTTCCCTTCGGCCCCGCCCCATCCCTGAGACCCCGCCCCTCCACACACCCCCTCTGTCCGTCACTCTCTCCAGGCTGGGGGAGGGGCTTGGGGGGGTGTGCTGGCTCTGGGAGAGGGGCTGAGGGGTGCAGGAGGGGACATGGGGTGCTGGCTCTGGGAGAGGGGCTGAGGGGTGCAGGAGGGGACATGGGGTGCTGGCTCTGGCAGAGGGGTGCAGGAGGGGGCATGGGGTGCTGGCTCTGGCAGAGGGGCTGAGGGGTGCAGGAGGGGGCATGGGGTGCTGGCTCTGGCAGAGGGGTGCAGGAGGGGACATGGGGTGCTGGCTCTGGCAGAGGGGTGGAGGGGGCATGGGGTGCTGGCTCTGGCAGAGGGGCTGAAGGGTGCAGGAGGGGACATGGGGTGCTGGCTCTGGCAGAGGGGCTGAGGGGTGCTGGCTCTGGGAGAGGGGCTGAGGGGTGCAGGAGGGGACATGGGGTGCTGGCTCTGGCAGAGGGGCTGAGGGGTGCAGGGGGGGGCATGGGGTGCTGGCTCTGGCAGAGGGGTGGAGGGGGCATGGGGTGCTGGCTCTGGCAGAGGGGTGCAGGAGGGGGCATGGGGTGCTGGCTCTGGCAGAGGGGTGCAGGAGGGGGCATGGGGTGCTGGCTCTGGCAGAGGGGCTGAGGGGTGCAGGAGGGGGCATGGGGTGCTGGCTCTGGCAGAGGGGTGCAGGAGGGGGCATGGGGTGCTGGCTCTGGCAGAGGGGCTGAGGGGTGCAGGAGGGGGCATAGGGTGCTGGCTCTGGCAGAGGGGTGCAGGAGGGGGCATGGGGTGCTGGCTCTGGCAGAGGGGCTGAGGGGTGCAGGAGGGGACATGGGGTGCTGGCTCTGGCAGAGGGGTGCAGGAGGGGGCATGGGGTGCTGGCTCTGGCAGAGGGGCTGAGGGGTGCAGGAGGGGACATGGGGTGCTGGCTCTGGGAGAGGGGCTGAGGGGTGCAGGAGGGGACATGGGGTGCTGGCTCTGGGAGAGGGGCTGAGGGGTGCAGGAGGGGGCGAGGGGTGCTGGCTCTGGGAGAGGGGCTGAGGGGTGCAGGAGGGGACATGGGGTGCTGGCTCTGGCAGAGGGGCTGAGGGGTGCAGGAGGGGACATGGGGTGCTGGCTCTGGCAGAGGGGTGCAGGAGGGGGCATGGGGTGCTGGCTCTGGCAGAGGGGCTGAGGGGTGCAGGAGGGGGCGAGGGGTGCTGGCTCTGGGAGAGGGGCTGAGGGGTGCAGGAGGGGACATGGGGTGCTGGCTCTGGCAGAGGGGTGCAGGAGGGGGCATGGGGTGCTGGCTCTGGCTGAGGGGTGCAGGAGGGGGCTCTGGCTACACCACCCTGCTGCAGGGGGCGCCAGGGCCGGCGTGTGGGCTCTTACCTCGGCTGTAGCCGCCCGGGTGGGCGGGGAAGGGAGCTGGCGCCGTGGGGTTCGAGGGGGGGACAGCGCCGGGGGGTGGCTGCTTGGCGCGGGCACCGTGGCGGCTGCTGAGCTCAGCCAGGGCCTGCTGGATGCCGGCTGGGTCGCTGGGCACCACGTGGTCCAGCCGGTAGACGGCGCTGGTGGTGGGCCCGGGTGGCAGGCTCAGGCCTGGGGGGCGCTCCTCCGCCGGACGGCTGGGGGGGAGAGAGCGAGTTGGGGGGGCGGCTGGGTGCTCCCCAGGCCTGCCCACCTGCAGCCCCCCCGAAATGTGTCTGTGCCCCTTGGCCCTGCCCACCTGAGTCCCCTCCTCCCCCGTAACAGTCCATTATCGTTAACGACCCCCCGCAGCTCATCAGTCCCCATTAGTGCCTCCCCCCCACAGGGCCTGCAGGCCACTGTCAACTCTGCCCCCAGTCCCCTCTCCCCTGGACCCACCATCCACCCCACGTGCCCCCCACTGTCCCTGTGTCCGCCCCCATTGTGTCCCCCTCCCCCTCGGCCCCCACACCTGCGGTTCCTGGGCGAGGGCCAGGTCCTCTTGTCCCCGCGGCCGCTGCCGGGCCCCCCACGGCTCCCAGCCTTGCCCCCACTGCCGGGCCCAGGGTTGGGGCGCCGGTTCTGCCGGTCCATGCCGGGCCGCTGGCTGGAGAAGCTGCGCTTAGACATCTCCTTGCGCTGGGCGAGGGTCAGGTCGGTGCCGGCCCCCCTGCCCCCCAGGGACGGAGCGCCACCCCCCTTCAGGAAGGCTTGGGGCAGCAGGCCCCCCGGCTCCTTGTCGCCCGGCCCGCCGCCCCGGCGTTCGGTGAAGTCGCTGCTCTCCGAGGCCGTCTCCCACTCCTCGTTGGCCTGGTCCGAGTTCTGGTTGGACAGGTCGGGGGACTTGGCGCCGGCCACACGCCGGGAGACTGTTTCCTCGGCTGGGGCAGGGGGCGGTGGGTACGCTGGGGCCCCCGGCCCGCCCCGCTGCTCCCCATTCAGCCGGGCCGCATTATCCCGCTCCTGCTTCAGCCGCCGGAACCGGGGCGGCTTGTCCTGCTGCTGCGAGCGGCCGTGGCGCCGCCGGCGGGGGGGCCGCTCGAAGCTGCGATCCACTGCACCATTGGGGGGCGGCCCCTGCTGCTTGGGGGCAGCCTGGAACCCGACCAGGCCCTCCGGCGGCGGGAGAGTGGGCCCCGGTGCTTTCTCCTTGCCGGGCGAATCCGGCGCTGCCTCTGGCTCCTGCTTCTCTGGCTTCTTCCCCGGCGGGGGCTTGGCCGGGGGGCTCCAGGTGCTGGCTGGGGGGCGCCCCCCCCCACGGCCACGGCGCGAGGGCACGCCGCGGGGGGTGAAGATGCGGCCGCCACGGGCGCCCGGCTCCGAGAGGCGGGGTGGGATCTTGTCAGCGAAGCGGGGCAGGGCGCCTGGGCCCCGGTGCCGCTCCCCCTTGGTGGGCTGGGGGGCCAGCGGGGGCGGGGCTGCCTCCTTGTCCGAGTGGGCCACGTCGCTGGCGCTCTCGTGGGTCTCGCTGCCTGTCTCCGAGCCGCGCTGGCGCCGGCGCTTGGGGATCTCCTCGTACTCGGAGCCTTCGCTGCGCGTCTCGCTGGCATTGCGGGGCCGAGCGCCGCCCCCAGCACCCCGGGGCCCTGGCCCCTCCTCCAGGCGGTAGAATGGCTCCCGGTAGCTGCGGAACTCCCTGCTGCGGCCCCGGCCGCGCCCGCTGTAGGCGCCCCGGAAGCCGCGCCCCCGGGCGAAGTACTCCCCCCGCCCCCGGGCGCGCCCGCGCCCCATGTAGCCGCCGCCCCCGCGGTCGTAGGGACACTCCCGGCGCCGGCGGGTGGGCGACAGCGCCCCCTGCGGCTCCTTGGGCAGCCCTGCCATGGTGCCGTTCACCAGCACCTTGGCTTTGGCCTCCTTGCCTGGCTTGGGGGGCTCCTTGGGGCCGGGCTGTGGGTCTGGCTTGGCGCCCGCTGGCTCAGTGCCCTCTTTGGCTTTGGGGCGCGGCTCCTCAGCTTCCTCCTTGGGGGGCGCGGGTTTCTTGATGGGCCCGGCTCTGCGCGGGGGCTTCTCGCCACCTGGCGGCTCGTCTGCTCGCCGGCTGCTGCCCGGCCTGGGGCCCCAGCGTGTCTCCGTCTTGGCCTCGCGCCGTGGCGGCCGGTGGAAGTCGTGCGGCTGGCGCAAGGGGCGTTCGGCCCGGCGTGGCGCCTCCTCCTTGGGGGGCAGGGCCGGCTCCTCCTTGGGGGGTTTCTTGGGCGCCACCAGGGGCTCCTTGGGCTGCTCGGCGTTGGGGGCCTTCTCGTCCAGCTGGCGCTGCGGGGGCTGGGCCAGGGGCTCGGGGCGCCCGTTCCTGGCCAGCTCCCCTGGAGCGTTGGGGGGCAGGGCAAGGCCGGTTGGCCAGGGCCCCCCCGGACGGGGCTCGTCCCCTGGGAAGCGGTGCAGGGGGGCCGGGGCGCCGTTCTCGGCGAAGGCTGGGGAGCTGCCTACGTAGGGCTGGGGGGTGGCGGCCTCCCACAGGCGGACGGGGGGCGTCTCGCTCCTGGGGGGAGAGAAGGGGACGTCATGCCTCAGCCCAACAGCTGGGCCCTCCACTGCCTGGTCCCCTACCTCCCCTTCCCCAGGCCTGACCCTCCTGCCCCCACCCCATCAATGTCCTCTGCTTGGCCCCACAGCTCCCCAAACCCCTACTGCCCCCCACACCTGTGGCTGCCAGCCCCCTTTCCTCCCCACTCACCGCAGGCCCTTCTCCTCCTCATCTGGCTGCCGGAGGGGTGAGGTCAGGGGCCGGGGGTCGGTGGCAGGGGTGGCGAAGACGTCTCCACCCCAGGCCAGCTTGGGGTCCATGGGTGGGGTGCCCCGCTCCCGCAGGATCTGGGTGTGGCGCTCGAACTGCTCCGAGCTAGAGCCCCCGCTGTCGGAGCGCTCGCGGGGCAACAGGCCTGGAGGGGGGGCAGAGAGCACATGTCAGAGGGCCGGCACCCCCCAGCCAGACCCACAGGCCCCCTGGCTTAGACTAGCCCTACCCATGACCCAGGCAGCAGTCACATGATCCAGGAGTAGGGGGAACTAATGAGTCATGTGACAGGCCAGAGCAGAGGGGGGGTGGAACCCAAACCACTGCAGCTGGCTGGGAGCATGTGACCAGGTGTGGCCAGGCCAACAGGTGTCTCAGCCCAGGAAGGGGCCTGGGGAGGCGTCTGGTCCGGGCCCTGCACGCCGTGTTCTCCAGAGCGTCCCCGCAGGGCTCCGGCCAACCTGCTCTTAACAACCCCCCACGACGCGACTCGGCAAGTTATTCCAGCGCGACCCACCCGGACAGCCAGGAATTCTTCCTCCTGTCCAGCCTGAACCTGAGTTAAGCCCATTGCTCCTTGGCCTGGCCTCAGCGGGTACCTCCCTTCTCCTCCTAATGACCGTTCAGGCGCCCGAAAACTGTGATCTCGGCCCCTCGGGCGCCTCCTCTCCAGACTAAACCAACCCAGTTCTTCCCACCTGCCCTCGCGGCTCAGGGCTCCTGGACCTTTCCGCCTCTTGGTCGCTCCTCCCTGGACCTTCTCCAGTCTGTCCCCATCTCTCCTGAACCGCGGTGCCCAGAACTGGACCCAACCCTCCAGCTGAGGCCGGAGCAGAGCGGCAGAATCACTGCTCGTGTCTGGCTCACGACCCTCCTGCTAACACAGCCCAGAAGGACGCTCGCTTTTTTGGTTACACCGTTGGCTCATATTTAGCGTGTGATCCACCCGGACCCCCAGCCCCCTGTCCGCAGTGCCCCTTCCGGGGGTCACTGCCCATTGTGTGTGCAACGGATTGTTCCTTCCGACGTGGAGCACTCTGCATTTCTCCTGACTGAATTTCATCCTGGTTACTTCAGACCATTTCTCCAGTTTGTCCAGCTCAGTTTGAATTTTAACCCTACCCTCCAAAGCACTCGCCACCCCCCAGCTCGGTATCGTCCACACGCTTTATCAGTGGACTGTCTATGCCATGAGCTAAATCACCGAGGAAGATATTGAGGAGAACCGGACCCAGAACCGATCCCTGCGGGACCCCACTCGTTATGTCCTTCCACCCAACGGGGAACCGCTGAGAGCTGCTCTCTGGGAGCGGTTTTCCAGCCAGTTCCACACCCACTTTTAGCAGCTCCAGCCAGGTTGTATTTCCCTAGTTTGTTTAGGAAAAGGTCACGTGAGACGGTAGCAAAAGCTTTGCTAAAGCCCAGATACACAACGTCTCTGCTTCCCCCTCCGCACAAGGCTTGTGAGCCCGTCACAGGCGGCTCTCAGGCTGCTCTGACACACTTTGTTCTGCACAAACCCAGGCTGCTGGCACTGGCCCCTCGGCAGCTCCCGGGGGTTTGCAGATCGATTGCGGAATGACTTGCTCCACTATCTTTCCGGGTACAGCAGTGAAGCTGACAGGGCAGGGGCGGTTTGTCCTTATTTCCCTTTTGAGAGCTGGGCACTAGATTTGCCCTTTTCCAGCCGTCTGGAATCCCTCCCGTCTCCCAGGACTTCAGAGAGACTCGGGAACGGCGCCGAGATCCCCTAGGCCGATTTCATCAGGCCCTGGGGATTTGAAGGCCTCTAACTCATTTCTGGCTTGTGCTAGACATGGCCCAGGCCGGGGTGCAGCCCAGCTAGTGGGTCGCCCCCTGGGTCACGTGACCCAGGCGTGGGCGGGGCTTACCGGAGGGGTGCACCCCAGGTGGGTAGAAGTCCATGGGCGGCCGCCCCTGTATCATGCGTGGGTCCATGTAGGGCGGGATCACCATCCAGCGGGGGTCGAAGTTCATCTGGGGCATGGGCGGGGGGCGCCCCATAGAGCCCGGGTACATGGCCTTGGGCGGGGCCTGCTGCTGGGGGGGCGGGGCCTGCTGCTGCCCCGCCCCCTGTGCAGGGTGGATACCAGGCGCGGGGCCCAGGCCCCCCAGGGAGGCTGCTGCCACCTGCTGCTGGGGGGAGGCGGGCACCGGGGGGGGCCCGTGCTGCTGCTGCCACTGCTGCTGCTGCTTCAGCAACTGCTCCTGCGGGACACAGAGGGGTTAGGGGCCCCCCATGCCACCCCTCACCCCATAGCGAGCCCCCAATGTCTGCCCCATGCCGGGCTGCACCCCCCCAGCGAGCCCAATGTCTGCCCCATGCCGGGCTGCACCCCCCCAGCGAGCCCCCAATGTCTGCCCCATGCCGGGCTGCACCCCCCCAGCGAGTCCCCCAAGGTCTGCCCCATGCCGGGCTGCACCCCCCCCAGCGAGCCCCCCAAGGTCTGCCCCATTCCACCCCTCACCCCATAGCGAGCCCCCAATGTCTGCCCCATGCCGGGCTGCACCCCCCCAGCGAGCCCCCCAAGGTCTGCCCCCATGCCGGGCTGTACCCCCCCAGCGAGCCCCCCAATGTCTGCCCCATGCCACCCCTCACCCCATAGCGAGCCCCCAATGTCTGCCCCATGCCGGGCTGCACCCCCCCAGCGAGTCCCCCAAGGTCTGCCCCATGCCACCCCTCACCCCATAGCGAGCCCCCAATGTCTGCCCCATGCCGGGCTGCAGCCCCCCAGCGAGCCCCCCAAGGTCTGCCCCATTCCACCCCTCACCCCATAGCGAGCCCCCAATGTCTGCCCCATGCCGGGCTGCACCCCCCCAGCGAGTCCCCCAATGTCTGCCCCATGCCGGGCTGCACCCCCCCAGCGAGTCCCCCAATGTCTGCCCCATTCCACCCCTCACCCCATAGCGAGCCCCCCAATGTCTGCCCCCATGCCGGGCTGTACCCCCCCCAGCGAGCCCCCCAATGTCTGCCCCATGCCGGGCTGCACTCCCCCAGCGAGCCCAATGTCTGCCCCATGCCACCTCTCACCCCATAGCGAGCCCCCCAATGTCTGCCCCATGCCGGGCTGCACCCCCCCAGCGAGCCCCCCAAGGTCTGCCCCATGCCGGGCTGCACCCCCCCCAGCGAGCCCCCCAAGGTCTGCCCCATTCCACCCCTCACCCCATAGCGAGCCCCCAATGTCTGCCCCATGCCGGGCTGCACCCCCCCAGCGAGCCCCCCAAGGTCTGCCCCATGCCGGGCTGCAGCCCCCCAGCGAGCCCAATGTCTGCCCCATGCCACCCCTCACCCCATAGCGAGCCCCCAAGGTCTGCCCCATGCCGGGCTGCACCCCCCCAGCGAGCCCCCCAATGTCTGCCTCATGCCGGGCTGCACCCCCCCAGCGAGCCCCCCAAGGTCTGCCCCATGCCGGGCTGCACCCCCCCCAGCGAGCCCCCAATGTCTGCCCCATGCCGGGCTGCACCCCCCCAGCGAGCCCCCCAAGGTCTGCCCCATGCCGGGCTGCACTCCCCCAGCGAGCCCCCCAATGTCTGCCCCATGCCACCCCTCACCCCATAGCGAGCCCCCAATGTCTGCCCCATGCCGGGCTGCACCCCCCCAGCGAGCCCCCCAAGGTCTGCCCCATGCCGGGCTGCATCCCCCCCAGCGAACCCCCAATGTCTGCCCCATGCCGGGCTGCACCCCCCCCAGCGAGCGCCCAATGTCTGCCCCATTCCACCCCTCACCCCATAGCGAGCCCCCCAAGGTCTGCCCCATTCCACCCCTCACCCCACAGCGAGCCCCCCAATGTCTGCCCCATGCCGGGCTGCACCCCCCCAGCGAGCCCCCCAAGGTCTGCCCCATGCCGGGCTGCACCCCCCCCAGCGAGTCCCCCAATGTCTGCCCCATTCCACCCCTCACCCCATAGCGAGCCCCCAATGTCTGCCCCATGCCGGGCTGCACCCCCCCAGCGAGCCCCCCAAGGTCTGCCCCATGCCGGGCTGCACCCCCCAGCGAGTCCCCCAATGTCTGCCCCATTCCACCCCTCACCCCATAGCGAGCCCCCCAAGGTCTGCCCCATGCCGGGCTGCACCCCCCCAGCGAGCCCCCCAATGTCTGCCTCATGCCGGGCTGCACCCCCCCAGCGAGTCCCCCAATGTCTGCCCCATTCCACCCCTCACCCCATAGCGAGCCCCCCAATGTCTGCCCCATGCCGGGCTGCACCCCCCCAGCGAGTCCCCCAATGTCTGCCCCATTCCACCCCTCACCCCATAGCGAGCCCCCCAAGGTCTGCCTCATGCCGGGCTGCACCCCCCCAGCGAGTCCCCCAATGTCTGCCTCATGCCGGGCTGTACCCCCCCCAGCGAGCCCCCCAATGTCTGCCTCATGCCGGGCTGCACCCCCCCAGCGAGTCCCCCAATGTCTGCCCCATGCCACCCCTCACCCCATAGCGAGCCCCCAATGTCTGCCCCATGCCGGGCTGCACCCCCCCAGCGAGCCCCCCAATGTCTGCCCCATTCCACCCCTCACCCCATAGCGAGCCCCCAATGTCTGCCCCATGCCGGGCTGCACCCCCCCAGCGAGTCCCCCAATGTCTGCCCCATGCCGGGCTGCACCCCCCCAGCGAGTCCCCCAATGTCTGCCCCATTCCACCCCTCACCCCATAGCGAGCCCCCAATGTCTGCCCCATGCCGGGCTGCACCCCCCCCAGCGAGTCCCCCAATGTCTGCCCCATTCCACCCCTCACCCCATAGCGAGCCCCCAATGTCTGCCCCATGCCGGGCTGCACCCCCCCAGCGAGCCCCCCAAGGTCTGCCCCATGCCGGGCTGCACCCCCCCAGCGAGTCCCCCAATGTCTGCCCCATTCCACCCCTCACCCCATAGCGAGCCCCCCAATGTCTGCCCCCATGCCGGGCTGTACCCCCCCCAGCGAGCCCCCCAATGTCTGCCCCATGCCGGGCTGCACTCCCCCAGCGAGCCCAATGTCTGCCCCATGCCACCTCTCACCCCATAGCAAGCCCCCCAATGTCTGCCCAATGCCGGGCTGCACCCCCCCAGCGAGCCCCCCAATGTCTGCCCCATGCCGGGCTGCACTCCCCCCCAACGAGTCCCCCAATGTCTGCCCCATTCCACCCCTCACCCCATAGCGAGCCCCCAATGTCTGCCCCATGCCGGGCTGCACCCCCCCAGCGAGCCCCCCAATGTCTGCCCCATGCCGGGCTGCACTCCCCCCCAACGAGTCCCCCAATGTCTGCCCCATGCCACCTCTCACCCCATAGCAAGCCCCCCAATGTCTGCCCAATGCCGGGCTGCACCCCCCCAGCGAGCCCCCCAATGTCTGCCCCATGCCGGGCTGCACCCCCCCCCAACGAGTCCCCCAATGTCTGCCCCATTCCACCCCTCACCCCATAGCGAGCCCCCAATGTCTGCCCCATGCCGGGCTGCACCCCCCCAGCGAGCCCCCCAAGGTCTGCCCCATGCCGGGCTGCACCCCCCCAGCGAGCCCCCCAAGGTCTGCCCCATTCCACCCCTCACCCCATAGCGAGCCCCCCAATGTCTGCCCCCATGCCGGGCTGTACCCCCCCCAGCGAGCCCCCCAATGTCTGCCCCATGCCGGGCTGCACTCCCCCAGCGAGCCCAATGTCTGCCCCATGCCACCTCTCACCCCATAGCAAGCCCCCCAATGTCTGCCCAATGCCGGGCTGCACCCCCCCAGCGAGCCCCCCAATGTCTGCCCCATGCCGGGCTGCACCCCCCCCAACGAGTCCCCCAATGTCTGCCCCATGCCACCTCTCACCCCATAGCAAGCCCCCAATGTCTGCCCCATGCCGGGCTGCACCCCCCCAGCGAGCCCCCCCAATGTCTGCCCCATGCCGGGCTGCACCCCCCCCAGCGAGTCCCCCAATGTCTGCCCAATGCCGGGCTGCACCCCCCCAGCGAGCCCCCCAATGTCTGCCCCATTCCACCCCTCACCCCATAGCGAGCCCCCCAATGTCTGCCCCCATGCCGGGCTGTACCCCCCCCAGCGAGCCCCCCAATGTCTGCCCCATGCCGGGCTGCACTCCCCCAGCGAGCCCAATGTCTGCCCCATGCCACCTCTCACCCCATAGCAAGCCCCCCAATGTCTGCCCAATGCCGGGCTGCACCCCCCCAGCGAGCCCCCCAATGTCTGCCCCATGCCGGGCTGCACGCCCCCCCAACGAGTCCCCCAATGTCTGCCCCATGCCACCTCTCACCCCATAGCAAGCCCCCCAATGTCTGCCCAATGCCGGGCTGCACCCCCCCAGCGAGCCCCCCAATGTCTGCCCCATGCCGGGCTGCACCCCCCCCAGCGAGTCCCCCAATGTCTGCCCAATGCCGGGCTGCACCCCCCCAGCGAGCCCCCCAATGTCTCCCCCATGCCGGGCTGCAGCCCCCCAGCGAGCCCCCCCAATGTTCCCCCCATGCCGGGCTGCACCCCCCCAGCGAGCCCCCCAATGTTCCCCCCATTCCGGGCTGCATCCCCCAACGAGCCCCCCAACGTCTCCCCCATGCCGGGCTGCATCCCCCCCAGCGAACCCCCCAACGCCTCCCCCATGCCAGGCTGCAACCCCCCCAGCGAGCCCCCCAACGTCTCCCCCATGCCACCCCTCACCCCATAGCGAGCCCAACGTCTCCCCCATGCCGGGCTGCATCCCCCCCAGCAAACTCCCCAATGCCTCCCCCATGCCGGGCTGCATCCCCCCCAGCGAGCCCAATGTCTGCCCCCATGCAGGGCTGCAACCCCCCAGCGAGCCCCCCAATGTCTGCCCCCATGCCGGGCTGCATCCCCCCCAGCGAGCCCCCCAATGTCTGCCCCCATGCCGGGCTGCATCCCCCCCAGCGAGTCCCGCAATGTCTGCCCCCATGCCAGACTGCACCCCCCCAGCAAGCCCCCGAATGTTTGCCCCCATGCCGGGCTGCATCCCCCCAGCAAGCCCCCCAATGTCTGCCCCCATGCCAGACTGCACCCCCCTAGCGAGCCCCCCAATGTCTGCCCCCATGCCGGGCTGCATCCCCCCCAGCGAGTCCCGCAATGTCTGCCCCCATGCCAGACTGCACCCCCCCAGCGAGCCCCCGAATGTTTGCCCCCATGCCGGGCTGCACCCCCCCCACGAGCCCCCCAATGTCTCCCCCATGCCGGGCTGCACCCCCCCAGCAAGCCCCCCAATGTTCCCCCCATTCCGGGCTGCACCTCCCAGCGAGCCCCCTAATGTCTCCCCCATGCCGGGCTGCAGCCCCCCAGCGAGCCCCCCAATGTCTCCCCCATGCCACCCCGCACCCCATAGCAAGCCCCCCAATGGCTGCCCCCATGCCGGGCTGCAGCCCCCCAGCGAGCCCAATGCTTCCCCCATGACAGGCTCCCCCCCCCAGGGAGCCCCCCAATGTCTCCCCCATGCCACCCTGCACCCCAAAGCGACCCCCCAATGTCTCCCCCCATGCCGGGCTGCACCCCCCCAGCGAGCCCCCCAATGTCTCCCCCCATGCCGGGCTGCACTCCCCCCAGCGAGCCCCCCAATGTCTCCCCCATGCCACCCTGCACCCCATAGCAACCCCCCAATGTCTCCCCCCATGCCGGGCTGCACTCCCCCCAGCGAGCCCCCCAATGTCACCCCGATGCCAGGCTGCACCCCCCCAGCGAGCCCCCCAATGTCTCCCCCCATGCCGGGCTGCACTCCCCCCAGCGAGCCCCCCAATGTCACCCCGATGCCAGGCTGCACCCCCCCAGCGAGCCCCCCAATGTCTCCCCCCATGCCGGGCTGCACTCCCCCCAGCGAGCCCCCCAATGTCACCCCGATGCCAGGCTGCACCCCCCAGCGAGCCCCCCAATGTCTCCCCCCATGCCGGGCTGCACTCCCCCCAGCGAGCCCCCCAATGTCTCCCCCATGCCACCCTGCACCCCACAGCAACCCCCCAATGTCTCCCCCCATGCCGGGCTGCACTCCCCCCAGCGAGCCCCCCAATGTCTCCCCCATGCCAGGCTGCACCCCCCCAGCGAGCCCCCCAATGTCTCCCCTCATGCCAGGCTGCACCCTCCCCCAGTGAGGCCCCCTCGTACTCCCTCCTCCAGCACAGCGCCCCCTAGCGAGCCCCCAGCTGTTACCTGCTGCTGCCGCTGGAACCGGGGCGGCAGAGACTTCTGGTACTTGGAGTAGCCCAGGGTCTGGGCTGGGGGCGGCTGGCGTGGCGGCACCACAGTCTCGCCCTTGGGCTCTGTCTTGGGCATGGCGGGGGCCGCAGGGGGGGCCGGCACCACCACTGGCTCCTCCAGGACCTCAGGCACCTCCTTGGGGGCAGGCACCACAGGGGGCTCGGCTGGGGGAGGGCAGGGGGGTCAGGCACTGGGCACAACACGGGAGCAGAGAGGCCTCACCTGGCAGCCACCGCTGAGGCGGGGCAGGTTACCCGGGGCCCCCAGGGCAGACGGTCCCTCTGGGGCGGGGCAGGTTACCTGGGCCCCCAAGACGTGGTGCCTCTGGCACAGGGCAGGGGGCAGGTTACCTGGGCCCCGGGGTGGGCTCCCAGGGCAGAGGTCAGGTTACCTGGGGCCCCCAGGGCAGACGGTCCCTCTGGGGCGGGGCAGGTTACCTGGGGCCCCCATGGCACAGGCCCTCTGGGGCAGGGAAGGGGGCTGGTTACCTGGGCCCCCAGGACAGAGGTCAGGCTACCCGGCGCCCCCAGGGCAGACAGCTGGTTACCCAGAGCCCCCAGGGCAGACGGTCCCTCTGGGGCGGGGCAGGTTACCCGGGGCCCCCAGGGCACAGCCCCCCTGGGGCGGGGCAGGGGGCTGGTTACCTGGGCCCCCAGGGCAGAGGTCAGGTTACCCGGGGCCCCCAGGGCACAGCCCCTCTGGGGCAGGGCAGGGGACTGGTTACCTGGGGCCCCCAGGGCAGATGGTCCCTCTGGGGCAGGGCAGGGGGCTGGTTACCAGGGCCCCCGGGGCAGAGGTCAGGTGACCCGGGGCCCCCGGGGGCATAGCCCCTCTGGGGCAGGGCAGGGGACTGGTTACCAGGGTCCCCGGGGCAGAGGTCAGGTTACCCGGGGCCCCCGGGGCATAGCCCCTCTGGGGCAGGGCAGGGGGCTGGTTACCAGGGTCCCCGGGGCAGAGGTCAAATTACCCGGGGCCCCCGGGGCACAGCCCCTCTGGGGCAGGGCAGGGGGCTGGTTACCAGGGTCCCCGGGGCAGAGGTCAGATTACCCGGGGCCCCCGGGGCACAGCCCCTCTGGGGCAGGGCAGGGGGCTGGTTACCAGGGTCCCCGGGGCAGAGGTCAGGTTACCCGGGGCCCCCAGGGCATAGCCCCTCTGGGGCAGGGCAGGGGGCTGGTTACCAGGGCCCCTGGGGCAGAGGTCAGGTTACCCGGGGCCCCCGGGGCATAGCCCCTCTGGGGCAGGGCAGGGGGCTGGTTACCAGGGCCCCTGGGGCAGAGGTCAGGTTACCCGGGGCCCCCGGGGCATAGCCCCTCTGGGGCAGGGCAGGGGGCTGGTTACCAGGGCCCCTGGGGCAGAGGTCAGGTTACCCGGGGCCCCCGGGGCATAGCCCCTCTGGGGCAGGGCAGGGGGCTGGTTACCTGGGCCCCCGGGGCAGAGGTCAGATTACCCGGGGCCCCCAGGACACAGCCCCTCTGGGGCAGGGCAGGGGGCTGGTTACCTGGGCCCCCGGGGCAGAGGTCAGGTTACCCGGGGCCCCCGGGGCACAGCCCCTCTGGGGCAGGGCAGAGGTCAGATTACCCGGGGCCCCCGGGGCAGAGGTCAGATTACCCGCAGCCCCCGGGGCATAGCCCCTCTGGGGCAGGGCAGAGGTCAGATTACCCGGGGCCCCCAGGGCACAGCCCATCTGGGGCAGGGCAGGGGGCTGGTTACCTGGGCCCCCGGGGCAGAGGTCAGGTGACCCGGGGTCCCCAAGATGCCTCCTACCTGGCCCGGCGTCGAAGCTGCCGCTGGTGCTGCTGCCGCTGCTGCGGGGTCTGCTGGCCGGGGCCGGGGCCGGCTCCTCCTGGTCTCTCTTCTCCTCCGGGGTGGCAGGGGCCGGGCTGGGGGGCGGCGGCGGGGGGGCGGGCGCTTCCTTGGGGGGCTCGGCTTTGAGGCGCTTGTCAGGGGCCCCGAACTTCTCGTCCAGGCGTTTGAGCTTCTCGGCGCAGGCGGCCCGGCGCTCCTCCTGCATGCGGCGCTCCTCCTCCGCCCGCCGCCGGCGCGCCCGCTCCACCGCCGCCGAGATCTCCGAGGAGGACTGCTTCCGCCGCTGGCGCCAGGCCTCGTCCTCGTCCTCCGGCGCCGGGGGGCGCGCCTGGGGGGGCAGGGGGTGGGCGCCTGAGCCCCGCCTCCAGCCCCCTCACTCCCCCCGACCTTTCCTCTATGCACCCCCCAAATCCCGCACCCCACTGCCCTCTGACCCTTCCCGGAACCCCCCAAAGCCAAGCCTCCAGCCCCCTCACTCCCCCCAGACCTTTCCTCTATGCACCCCCCAAATCCCACACCCCACTGCCCTCTGACCCTTCCCGGAACCCCCCAAAGCCAAGCCTCCAGCCCCCTCACTCCCCCCAGATCCCTGCCCCCCGCCCAGACCTTTCCTCTATGCACCCCCCAAATCCCGCACCCCACTGCCCTCTGACCCTTCCCGGAACCCCCCAAAGCCAAGCCTCCAGCCCCCTCACTCCCCCCAGACCTTTCCTCTATGCACCCCCCAAATCCCACACCCCACTGCCCTCTGACCCTTCCCGGAACCCCCCAAAGCCAAGCCTCCAGCCCCCTCACTCCCCCCAGATCCCTGCCCCCCGCCCAGACCTTTCCTCTATGCACCCCCCAAATCCCGCACCCCACTGCCCTCTGACCCTTCCCGGAACCCCCCAAAGCCAAGCCCCCAGCCCCCAACCTCCCCCCAGATCCCTGCCCCCCGCCCAGACCTTTCCTCTATGCACCCCCCAAATCCCGCACCCCACTGCCCTCTGACCCTTCCCGGAACCCCCCAAAGCCAAGCCTCCAGCTCCCTCACTCCCCCCAGATCCCTGCCCCCCGCCCGGACCTTTCCTCTATGCACCCCCCAAATCCCGCACCCCACTGCCCTCTGATCCTTCCCGGAACCCCCCAAAGCCAAGCCTCCAGCCCCCTCACTCCCCCCAGATCCCTGCCCCCCGCCCAGACCTTTCCTCTATGCACCCCCCAAATCAACGCTCCAGCCTCCCCAGGGCTCACACCCCACTGCCCTCTGACCCTTCCCGGAACCCCCCAAAGCCAAGCCTCCAGCCCCCTCACTCCCCCCAGATCCCTGTCCCCCGCCCAGACCTTTCCTCTATGCACCCCCCAAATCCCGCACCCCACTGCCCTCTGACCCTTCCCGGAACCCCCCAAAGCCAAGCCTCCAGCTCCCTCACTCCCCCCAGATCCCTGCCCCCCGCCCAGACCTTTCCTCTATGCACCCCATGAACGCTCCAGCCTCCCCAGGGCTCACGCCCCACTGCCCTCAGACCCTTCCCGGAACCCCCCAAAGCCAAGCCTCCAGCCCCCAACCTCCCCCCGACACTCACGGGGAAGTCGTTGGGCTGCCCCCAGTTGCCCCGGTTGGGGGGTGGGGGTGGCGGTGGCAGGGGGCGAGGTGCGGGGGCAGCAGACGCTTCCTTGGCCCCCTCGGCCCAGGCCGCCTTGACAGGGGGCAGTTCCTCCTTGGGGCTGCCGGTCTTCTTGCCCTCGGGGCCCGGCCCCTCGCTGTCCTGGCTGGGGGGGCAGAGGTCAGAGATCAGCACCAAACACAGCGAGCTGGGCCCATGGCTCTGATCGGGGTGCATGGGGCTGGGGCAAGCCCGTGGGTCTGAGCTGGGGGGGGGACTGGATGGGTCAGGGGAGGGGAACGGGTCAGCGGCTCTGAGCTGGGGGACTGGATGGGCCAGGGGAGGGGAACGGGTTGGCGGCTCTGAGCTGGGGGGGGACTGGATGGTCCAGGGGAGGGGAACGGGTCAGCGGATCTGAGCTGTGGGGGGGGGGACTGGATGGGTCAGGGGAGGGGAACGGGTCAGCGGATCTGAGCTGTGGGGGGGGGGACTGGATGGGTCAGGGGAGGGGAACGGGTCAGCGGCTCTGAGCTGGGGGGGGACTGGATGGTCCAGGGGAGGGGAACGGGTCAGCGGATCTGAGCTGTGGGGGGGGGGACTGGATGGGTCAGGGGAGGGGAACGGGTCAGCGGATCTGAGCTGTGGGGGGGGGGACTGGATGGGCCAGGGGAGGGGAACGGGTCAGCGGGTCTGAGCTGGGGGGGGACTGGATGGGCCAGGGGAGGGGAACGGGTCGGCGGCTCTGAGCTGGGGGAGGACTGGATGGGCCAGGGGAGGGGAACGGGTCAGCGGCTCTGAGCTGGGGGGGGGACTGGATGGGCCAGGGGAGGGGAACGGGTCAGCGGCTCTGAGCTGGGGGGGGGACTGGATGGGCCAGGGGAGGGGAACGGGTCAGCGGGTCTGAGCTGGGGGGGGGGACTGGATGGTCCAGGGGAGGGGAACGGGTCAGCGGCTCTGAGCTGGGGGAGGACTGGATGGTCCAGGGGAGGGGAACGGGTCAGCGGCTCTGAGCTGGGGGGGGGACTGGATGGGCCCGGGGAGGGGAACGGGTCAGCGGGTCTGAGCTGGGGGGGGGACTGGATGGGCCAGGGGAGGGGAACGGGTCAGCGGGTCTGAGCTGGGGGGGGGACTGGATGGGCCAGGGGAGGGGAACGGGTCAGCGGGTCTGAGCTGGGGGGGGGACTGGATGGGCCAGGGGAGGGGAACGGGTCAGCGGCTCTGAGCTGGGGGGGTGGGGACTGGATGGGTCAGGGGAGGGGAACGGGTCAGCGGCTCTGAGCTGGGGGGGGACTGGATGGGCCAGGGGAGGGGAACGGGTCAGCGGCTCTGAGCTGGGGGACTGGATGGGCCAGGGGAGGGGAACGGGTCAGCAGCTCTGAGCTGGGGGGGGGGACTGGATGGTCCAGGGGAGGGGAACGGGTCGGCGGCTCTGAGCTGGGGGGGGACTGGATGGGCCAGGGGAGGGGAACGGGTCGGCGGCTCTGAGCTGGGGGGGGACTGGATGGGCCAGGGGAGGGGAACGGGTCAGCGGGTCTGAGCTGGGGGGGACTGGATGGGCCAGGGGAGGGGAACGGGTCAGCGGGTCTGAGCTGGGGGGGACTGGATGGGCCAGGGGAGGGGAACGGGTCAGCGGCTCTGAGCTGGGGGGGGGACTGGATGGGCCAGGGGAGGGGAACGGGTCAGCGGGTCTGAGCTGGGGGGGGGGGGACTGGATGGGCCAGGGGAGGGGAACGGGTCAGCGGGTCTGAGCTGGGGGGGGGGGGGGGACTGGATGGGTCAGGGGAGGGGAACGGGTCAGCGGCTCTGAGCTGGGGGGGGGACTGGATGGGCCAGGGGAGGGGAACGGGTCAGCGGCTCTGAGCTGGGGGGGGACTGGATGGGCCAGGGGAGGGGAACGGGTCAGCGGCTCTGAGCTGGGGGACTGGATGGGCCAGGGGAGGGGAACGGGTCAGCAGCTCTGAGCTGGAGGGGGGGGACTGGATGGTCCAGGGGAGGGGAACGGGTCGGCGGCTCTGAGCTGGGGGGGGACTGGATGGGCCAGGGGAGGGGAACGGGTCGGCGGCTCTGAGCTGGGGGACTGGATGGGTCAGGGGAGGGGAACGGGTCAGCGGGTCTGAGCTGGGAGGGGGACTGGATGGGCCAGGGGAGGGGAACGGGTCAGTGGGTCTGAGCTGGGGGGGGACTGGATGGGCCAGGGGAGGGGAACGGGTCAGCGGCTCTGAGCTGGGGGGGGGGGGTGGGGACTGGATGGGCCAGGGGAGGGGAACGGGTCAGCGGATCTGAGCTGGGGGGGGACTGGATGGGCCAGGGGAGGGGAACGGGTCAGCGGCTCTGAGCTGGGGGGGGACTGGATGGGCCAGGGGAGGGGAACGGGTCAGCGGGTCTGAGCTGGGGGGGGGGACTGGATGGGCCAGGGGAGGGGAACGGGTCAGCGGACCTGAGCTGGGGGGGGGGGACTGGATGGGCCAGGGGAGGGGAACGGGTCAGCGGACCTGAGCTGGGGGGGGACTGGATGGGCCAGGGGAGGGGAACGGGTCAGCGGACCTGAGCTGGGGGGGGGACTGGATGGGCCAAGGGAGGGGAACGGGTCAGCGGGTCTGAGCTGGGGGGGGACTGGATGGTCCAGGGGAGGGGAACGGGTCAGCGGCTCTGAGCTGGGGGGGGGACTGGATGGGCCAGGGGAGGGGAACGGGTCGGCGGCTCTGAGCTGGGGGGGGGACTGGATGGGCCAGGGGAGGGGAACGGGTCGGCGGCTCTGAGCTGGGGGGGGGACTGGATGGGCCAGGGGAGGGGAACGGGTCAGCGGGTCTGAGCTGGGGGGGGACTGGATGGGCCAGGGGAGGGGAACGGGTCAGCGGCTCTGAGCTGGGGGGTGGGGACTGGATGGGTCAGGGGAGGGGAACGGGTCAGCGGCTCTGAGCTGGGGGGGGACTGGATGGGCCAGGGGAGGGGAACGGGTCAGCGGCTCTGAGCTGGGGGACTGGATGGGCCAGGGGAGGGGAACGGGTCGGCGGCTCTGAGCTGGGGGGGGACTGGATGGGCCAGGGGAGGGGAACGGGTCAGCGGGTCTGAGCTGGGGGGGACTGGATGGGCCAGGGGAGGGGAACGGGTCAGCGGGTCTGAGCTGGGGGGGACTGGATGGGCCAGGGGAGGGGAACGGGTCAGCGGCTCTGAGCTGGGGGGGGGACTGGATGGGCCAGGGGAGGGGAACGGGTCAGCGGGTCTGAGCTGGGGGGGGGGGACTGGATGGGCCAGGGGAGGGGAACGGGTCAGCGGGTCTGAGCTGGGGGGGGGGGGGACTGGATGGGTCAGGGGAGGGGAACGGGTCAGCGGCTCTGAGCTGGGGGGGGACTGGATGGGCCAGGGGAGGGGAACGGGTCAGCGGCTCTGAGCTGGGGGACTGGATGGGCCAGGGGAGGGGAACGGGTCAGCAGCTCTGAGCTGGAGGGGGGGGACTGGATGGTCCAGGGGAGGGGAACGGGTCGGCGGCTCTGAGCTGGGGGGGGACTGGATGGGCCATGGGAGGGGAACGGGTCGGCGGCTCTGAGCTGGGGGACTGGATGGGTCAGGGGAGGGGAACGGGTCAGCGGGTCTGAGCTGGGAGGGGGACTGGATGGGCCAGGGGAGGGGAACGGGTCAGTGGGTCTGAGCTGGGGGGGGACTGGATGGGCCAGGGGAGGGGAACGGGTCAGCGGCTCTGAGCTGGGGGGGGGGGTGGGGACTGGATGGGCCAGGGGAGGGGAACGGGTCAGCGGATCTGAGCTGGGGGGGGACTGGATGGGCCAGGGGAGGGGAACGGGTCAGCGGCTCTGAGCTGGGGGGGGACTGGATGGGCCAGGGGAGGGGAACGGGTCAGCGGCTCTGAGCTGGGGGGGGGGACTGGATGGGCCAGGGGAGGGGAACGGGTCAGCGGGTCTGAGCTGGGGGGGGACTGGATGGGCCAGGGGAGGGGAACGGGTCAGCGGCTCTGAGCTGGGGGGGGGGGGACTGGATGGGTCAGGGGAGGGGAACGGGTCAGCGGCTCTGAGCTGGGGGGGGACTGGATGGGCCAGGGGAGGGGAACGGGTCAGCGGCTCTGAGCTGGGGGACTGGATGGGCCAGGGGAGGGGAACGGGTCAGCAGCTCTGAGCTGGGGGGGGGGGACTGGATGGTCCAGGGGAGGGGAACGGGTCAGCGGCTCTGAGCTGGGGGGGGACTGGATGGGCCAGGGGAGGGGAACGGGTCGGCGGCTCTGAGCTGGGGGGGGACTGGATGGGCCAGGGGAGGGGAACGGGTCGGCGGCTCTGAGCTGGGGGGGGACTGGATGGGCCAGGGGAGGGGAACGGGTCAGCGGGTCTGAGCTGGGGGGGACTGGATGGGCCAGGGGAGGGGACCGGGTCAGCGGCTCTGAGCTGGGGGGGACTGGATGGGCCAGGGGAGGGGAACGGGTCAGCGGCTCTGAGCTGGGGGGGGGACTGGATGGGCCAGGGGAGGGGAACGGGTCAGCGGGTCTGAGCTGGGGGGGGGGGACTGGATGGGCCAGGGGAGGGGAACGGGTCAGCGGGTCTGAGCTGGGGGGGGGGGGGACTGGATGGGTCAGGGGAGGGGAACGGGTCAGCGGCTCTGAGCTGGGGGGGGACTGGATGGGCCAGGGGAGGGGAACGGGTCAGCGGCTCTGAGCTGGGGGACTGGATGGGCCAGGGGAGGGGAACGGGTCAGCAGCTCTGAGCTGGAGGGGGGGGACTGGATGGTCCAGGGGAGGGGAACGGGTCGGCGGCTCTGAGCTGGGGGGGGACTGGATGGGCCAGGGGAGGGGAACGGGTCGGCGGCTCTGAGCTGGGGGACTGGATGGGTCAGGGGAGGGGAACGGGTCAGCGGGTCTGAGCTGGGAGGGGGACTGGATGGGCCAGGGGAGGGGAACGGGTCAGTGGGTCTGAGCTGGGGGGGGACTGGATGGGCCAGGGGAGGGGAACGGGTCAGCGGCTCTGAGCTGGGGGGGGGGGTGGGGACTGGATGGGCCAGGGGAGGGGAACGGGTCAGCGGATCTGAGCTGGGGGGGGACTGGATGGGCCAGGGGAGGGGAACGGGTCAGCGGCTCTGAGCTGGGGGGGGACTGGATGGGCCAGGGGAGGGGAACGGGTCAGCGGCTCTGAGCTGGGGGGGGGGGACTGGATGGGCCAGGGGAGGGGAACGGGTCAGCGGACCTGAGCTGGGGGGGGGGGGACTGGATGGGCCAGGGGAGGGGAACGGGTCAGCGGACCTGAGCTGGGGGGGGACTGGATGGGCCAGGGGAGGGGAACGGGTCAGCGGACCTGAGCTGGGGGGGGGACTGGATGGGCCAAGGGAGGGGAACGGGTCAGCGGGTCTGAGCTGGGAGGGGGACTGGATGGGCCAGGGGAGGGGAACGGGTCAGCGGGTCTGAGCTGGGGGGGGACTGGATGGTCCAGGGGAGGGGAACGGGTCAGCGGCTCTGAGCTGGGGGGGGGCTGGATGGGCCAGGGGAGGGGAACGGGTCGGCGGGTCTGAGCTGGGAGGGGGGGGGACTGGATGGGCCAGGGGAGGGGAACGGGTCAGCGGCTCTGAGCTGGGGGGGGGGACTGGATGGGCCAGGGGAGGGGAACGGGTCGGCGGCTCTGAGCTGGGGGACTGGATGGGTCAGGGGAGGGGAACGGGTCGGCGGCTCTGAGCTGGGTGGGGGGACTGGATGGGCCAGGGGAGGGGAACGGGTCAGCGGCTCTGAGCTGGGGGACTGGATGGGCCAGGGGGTTCATCCGGGGTTGTGGGGCTGGGCAAGCTGGTGGGTCTGATACAGGGGACGGAGTTGGAGGGGCAGGGATGTGGGGCAGGGCCCCGGATGGGGCGAAGGATGGGCCGGCGTCCTGAGGTCCCTCTTACTGTTTCTCGGCCCCTTCCTCGTCAGACTCTTTGCCGTCCTCTTCATCGCTGAATTTCAGCTTCTCGGTGTAATCCACCTCCTCGTGGGCGCCTGGCCGGACAGAGAGAGCCGGCGTCAGAGCCTGCCCCACAGCTGGAGGCGGGAGAGCCCCCAGGGCTGCCTGTCGAGGCTGGGGGGCCCCAAGGTGGAAGGGAGCTCCCCCCTCCCCACTCCCGGATCCCCAGTGGGGAGCGCTACCTGCCCAGCCTTCATCGTTCTCCTGGTCGAGCTCGTCGAACTCCTTCAGGTCGTCCTGCCGGAGCACGGGCGGGCGGCTCACCGGCTCTGCCGCCCGCTGGGGGGGCTGCGAGGGGCGGGGCCCAGCCAGCCGCGGGAACCTGGGGGGAGGGAGAACCATGGAGGGGCTTGGGACAGAACCCAGGAGTCCGGGCTCCCAGCCCCTCTGCCCTGCTCTAACCCACCAGCCCCCACTGCGTCCTCCCGAGCCATGCCGAGAACCCAGGAGTCCTGGCAACTGGCTGCAACCACTAGACCCCACTCACCCCCCGAACTGGAAAGAGAACCCAGGCGTCCTGACAGCCCCCACCCCCCCCAAACTCACCTCTGTGCGTCCGGGGTGGGGTAGCGGTAAGCTCCCTGCGGCCCATACGGAGGAGGGAACGGGAGGTATGGGGGGTACATCTGTGGAGAGACGGGCTGTTAGGGGGCCCCCCAAAGCTGAGGGGGACGAGTTCAGCCCCCGCCCATCCCGCATAACCCTTGATCTGCTAAGCCACCTTCAGTCACGGAGACGGATCACTCCCTGCGGAGGTGTCTGCCCCGCACCTCTTCCCTCCCCACGGAGCAAATCACCCCCTCCGCTCTCCCCTCGCCCTCTGCCCCTCCCCTCCCCATAGAGCAAACCCCACCCTGGCCCCTGGGACACTCACGAACGGTGGCATCATGCCCCGGTAGGGAGGGAAGTGGGGCGGGGCGGAGGGCTGCATGCCCACCCCGGCCCGCCCGTCGGGGGCTCCGGGGTGCTGCTCGGGCACCTCCCCGTCAGTGCCCCGCCCGCCTCCATCCCGCCAGCTCGTCGCATCTGTAAAGGAAAGGGGGAAGCGGTAAGGCAACGCGCAGCTGTGGGGTCAGCTATCCAGGGACATCCAGCCCCTCCAGGGTGGGGCGCGGGGACTGGTTCTCCGGGGACCCCTGGCCCAGCACAGAGATGCAGCCCCTCTGCGGTGGGGCGCGGGGGCTGGTTCTCCAGGGATCCCCGGTCCAGCACAGAGATGCAGCCCCTCCGGGATGGGGTGCGGGGGCTGGTTCTCCGGGGAACCCCGGTCCAGCACAGAGATGCAGCCCCTCTGGGGTGGGGCACAGAAACAGGGAAGCAGCTGAACAGAACAAGACCGTGGCCCGCAGAGAAGGGGTCTGCCCAGTCTGGTCGCCCTGGGTGCGGGGCGGGGGGACACACCCTGGGGCAGGCAGAGGCCTGCCAAGATTTGGCTGACATAGCTGGGTTTAAGGTTGACTTAGGGGGCCCAGCACTTTGGGGTCTTTGATGACACAGAACGTCCCGGGGCCCCCCTGCCTGGGCGGGGCTCACTCTGGGGGCGGAGGTTTGGTCCGGGCCCATACGACGCATCGGCAGTGTCCTTTTCTTTGCCAGCTTTGTCCTGGTCTCCAGCCGCCTGCAGGGTCGGAAATTCCTCGCGAGAGAATCGCGACAGTAGGTTTGATCCCTTTCCACCTGCGGAGAGAGGGAGCTGTCTAGCCCACCTCTATGACCCTGGAGGACCATGGAACAGGAAGAACTGTCCCCTCTATGACCCCGGAGGACCAATTATCGTCCAGCTCTATGACTCTTCAGGACCAAAGGGGTGAGAACGCTGCTTCTGTGAGCCGGTGAACCCATCATCCTCCGCCTCTCTGCAGCTAGAAGCAAGAGGCTGTGACGTGCCAACTCGCCAACCCTTGAGGGCCAATGTGTGCATTTCTATGACCCTGGAGGACCAAGGACCAGAGGAATTTCCACCTCTATGATCCTGGAGGACCAAGCCAGGGAAATGTCTGGCAGAATGAGCCTGGGGCCCTCCTAGCCTGTCTCTGAGCGGTCAGGGCCAGCTGCTCCAGAATACCGTGCCAAACACCAGCCCGTGGGTGGTGCCCAATGGGGGTGGGCATGTCCTTCCTGATCACTGGCTCAGGACCTGGACAGTTGGTGGTTGGGGTTCGAGCCCTCACGTCTCATCCCCTCTAACTGAGCCTGAGAGCTCCCATCAGCCACTGAAGTGTCTGAGCCTGCTAGGCTCTTTGACTCCATGACTTCAAGTGGCAGAGAGTTCCACAGGTTAACATTAGAGCATTCCCCCTAAGAAGCCCCAGCTCCCTGCAGCTTAGTGCCCCTGAGCTCCACTCTGGGGGATCAGTAAACGGACTCACCATCTCCTTGCGCTCCATGGGTAACGCTGGCCTGTGCCCAAGACTTTACCCCGCTTGCTACTGTAGGGGGATTCTGACAGAACAAAGGAGGAGGAGGGGTTAGGTTGACTCTGGGGACTGCAGCCCTCTCACCAGCCTCTCAAAATCCACCCCCCAGCCCCACATTCCCAGCTGCCCATTGAACAGCTCCCACTGGCTGATTCACTCTCAGATCCTGCCGCCAAGGCTGGGAAGCTCCTTCGGCAGACAGAGGTTACAGGCGGCAGCACCAACCTCCACCAGCGGCGGCCCTGTGGCCCTAGGAAATGCCAGCAGGGTCTGTGTGTCAGTGACATGGACGCAGGCTGGTTGCAAGAGAGAGAAATCCTGAGTTCTCTCCCTGGCTCTGGGAGGGGAGTGCGGTCTAGTGGTTAGAGCAGGGGGGCCGGGAGCCAGGACTCCTGAGTTCTCTCCCTGGCTTTGGGAGGGGAGTGCGGTCTAGTGGTTAGAGCAGGGGGGTGCTGGGAGCCAGGACTCTCCTTGTTCTCCATCCTGGACAATGTTCTCGGAGTTCCCCTAAAGGCATCCCCAGGATCCTGATCTCTGTCAAGGGACACACCCCTCCCCGTCCAAGCGTCTTCACCTCGGGTGCTGTTGGGGGTCGTTTCGGTGGGTTTGAGGCAGATGTCTGCGAAGCCGGCGGCGACGGCGATTCCGGCGGCTGAGCTGTCGAGGCATCGGTACTGAGACGGGGGAATGAGCGAGGCAGAGAGAGAGAGAGACTTCAGACCTGGGGCCTGATGGGAGCCAGCGCCCCCTAGAGGGGAAAGGCCCTGTCCCCCGGGCCAGGCCCACCCCACTCCGAGGGGGGACGGCTCCTCACCTCTTTGGGTCTGACTGTTCCTGCTTGCTTGCCCATCCTGTCCCGTCTTTCGGTACTAGTGAGACATTGGGGTCATTGCCTTTGTTCTCCGCTTTTAAGCTTGGCAGGTTCGCAGGGGGTGGCATACGCCGGGCAATGGCAACTTTCCCGAGACTTTGCAAGCCATGGCGAGGGGCTACTGGGGGGGGGGAAAGGAGGGAGGGGGGAAAGGGGGGGCTTAGGGCCTGTTCTGAGCCCCAGCCCACCTCTCTGCGCAGCAGCGCCTCCCTCCCGGACCCCGGCGCCCGCCTCCCCCCGCCGCCGCGCCCCCCCTGGACCCCAGCGCCCGCCTCCCCGAACCACGGCGCCCCCCCTCCCGGACCCCAGCGCCTGCCTCCCCCCGCCCCTCCTCTAGGACCCCGGCTCCCGCCTCCCCGCGGCGCCCTCCCTCCCGGACCCCGGCGCCCACCTCCCCCCGCCGCGGCGCCCCCCCCCCGGACCCCAGCGCCCGCCTCCCCGAACCGCGGCGCCCCCCCTCCCGGACCCCAGCGCCCGCCTCCCCGAACCGCGGCGCCCCCCCCGGACCCCAGCGCCCGCCTCCCCGAACCGTGGCGCCCCCCCCCTCCCGGACCCCAGCGCCTGCCTCCCCCCGCCCCCCCCTAGGACCCCGGCTCCCGCCTCCCCGCGGCGCCCCCCCTCCCGGACCCCAGCGCCCGCCTCCCCGAACCGCGGCGCCCCCCCTCCCGGACCCCAGCGCCCGCCTCCCCGAGCCGCGGTGCCCCCTCGTGCCTGTACCTGTGGGTTTCTGAATCTCTAAGGACTTGCCCTTGTACGTATCAAACAGGTTGAGCGACGAATACTTTTTTCCATCCTTCCCCTTTGCTGTTTGCCCCAAACGATCTGACATCGCGCTGGAAGGTCATTGAGTACGTTGGTTCCTCCTGGCTCCTCGCGAAACGTGCCTCTGTCTGCAGGAAGGGCAGAGGTGAGAACCCAGGAGTCCTGGCTCCCAGCCCCAGCCCCAGCCCCTCTAACCCGAGTGTTTCACAGGGAATTGGTTTGAAGCTCTGTGTTTATGTTAGGTCCCACACAAACCACCTCACCCACTTCCTACGAGATTCCATTTTAAAAAAAGAAAACGACGGAGAGAGCGGACGACTAAGTGACCCCTGGGTTTTTACGAGAGCGGCTGAGTCCTGCACAGTTTTTATTTTAAATCCAGGAACGTGAGGGTTTGTTGTAAGAATACATCAGCCAATCCAGCATCTCTGGGAAAGGCTTTGCTGGAATTTCATCAGTGACAGGGGCTGGTTTGCTTTGGATTTCAAACTTTCCCCTTGCAACATAAACAACACGGGGGTGAAGGAGATCTGGCTCCGAACGTGGCCCGTACTCCTCAAGGCCGCACAACAGGAACCAGGAATGAGGGGGATTTCTGGAGTCCCAAACAAGCCAGAGAAGATGAAACTGATGGGGCCATTTGCATAATGTGGCCCTGAGGCAGCTGGTGTTTCCCTTCCGGGTCAGACCCGGGGCAGGGAAGGGAAGCGTTTCTAACCCCTGGGGTTAGTTCCACTCCATCCTCAGTGCCTGCGCCTGTCCCTTTAAAGGCAGGACGTCCTTGACTCACCCTCTGAGCCTGAGCTCACCACAGCTGAGAGCCTGGGATCGCAGGGTCTTCCTGACAGCTGTGGTGCAGCTCAGCACTAGGGTCTAGGGTCGTGTGAGGAAACAGGATGGGGCTGCCTTGGATTTCGGGAGCGGCAGCTCAACCCAGGTGCCTGGCAATGGGAAAATCCAGCCTGGAGTCAGCCATATGAAACCTCAGCCCCCCAGCTCTAAGCCACCAGCCCACACTCCCCTCCCAGAGCCGGGGAGAGAACCCAGGAGTCCTGGCTCCCAGCTCCCACTGCTCTGACCCACCAGCCCCCACTCCCCTCCCAGAGCCGGGGAGAGAACCCAGGAGTCCTGGCTCCCAGTCCCCCAGCTCTAAGCCACCAGCCCCCACTCCCCTCCCAGAGCCGGGGAGAGAACCCAGGAGTCCTGGCTCCCAGTCCCCCAGCTCTAAGCCACCAGCCCCCACTCCCCTCCCAGCGCCGGGGAGAGAACCCAGGAGTCCTGGCACCCAGCCCCCCTGCTCTGACCCACCAACCCCCAATCCTCTCCCAGAGCCAGGGAGAGAACCCAGGAGTCCTGGCTCCCAGCCCCCCTGCTGTAAAGCAGGACCGCTCTCTCACCGAGGGGTCTGCAGCACTGTCCAACTGAAAGCTAAATCTGTGCGCTCACTCTCTGAAATCACCGCACCCGACTTCCCCATACTTCCTGGCTGAGCCAACACCCCCAGCCGGGAGCTGGAAGACAGAGCCGGGCAGAAAGCTGTAGCTGGGAGGAAATCTCCAGAGCCCAGCCAGGCTGCAAGCGCTCCCTTGGGAGGGCCTGGGAAAGGGGGCCGGTGGGAAAAGAACCAGGGATGTTCTCCCCTCCTCCCCCAGTGCAGACTGATTTAGGGGGAGGTTTGGTGAGGACAGAATCCATGGTGCAGAGAAAGCGGATTTGGAAATCACCGGCCACGGGGTGCCTATTTTCAGGGAAAGAATAATGGAACGGCCGACAGAATTACACACCTTGCCGTTTGTGATTTCCAACCTGCCAGGGGAACAGGTGAGATCCCCTAGCTTGGGTGCCAGGAAATCTCAGACCAGATGATCTAATGGTTCCTTAAAACCCATGACTCCAATGCCCCAAACCCACAGATGATAATTTTACAGCCACACCCCAAGGAGGTCCTCCTGATATTGATGGATGGCTGAGCTCATTTTCACAGATCAAGGCCAGAAAAGCTAACTCTCATCCTCTAGTCTGCCCGCTGTACAACAGGCCACTCTCCGCCCTGAATTAATTCCTGGTTGGATTTGCAGAAGGTGGGGAAGCAAGGAGGAGGACAGGAACGTGTGACAGAAAGTAAAAGCAGAAACACAATCCACCTTGAGACCCATCTGTAAAACAGCCTAGGAATAAGGAGGGGGTAAATAAATCCCTACAAAGAACAATTGTCCAATCTGCACAGAGTAAGTAACAAATTATATCGCTAGCAAAAAACATCCTGCCAACACAGAGGTGTATCCAAAGCACCTAGAATTATCGCTAACAAAATTACTATTAACAACGGAAGGGCACAAACAAATCCACACGAAAACCAGGCAACCCTCTTACAATCTACCCAGAATCTTCAACTGCTAGTAAACGAGGAGGGATGGAAGGAATCAAGGAAAAAATCTGGTCAAGAACAGGAGGGGGAAAAAATCCAGAATCTTAATAAATACAAGGATTGTGAACCAGTGCAGCCAAGTGTAAATAGCCCACACAGCGCAAAGACACTGGTATGAGCCTCTGTGTTACTAATGGCTACCAGCGTTAGTGAATTTCTCCGGTGGGTTATGTACGGTGCTCTGCACTCGTAAACACCATCCTGCATTTTCTTTCCAGAAAGGCAGCTGTGTAGCCTAGCACATAACGTGCTGGACGGGGACTCAGGACACCTGCCTTGAACTAGCTCCATCCCGGCCTCTTGAGTGACCTCAGGGGAAGTCACTTGCCCCATGATTCAGTTTCCCCATCTGTAAAGTCAGGAGAAGGATACTGACCGTTCTTAGTAAATCACTTTGAGAGCTACCCATTGAAAGCGCTAGGTAAAAGCTAAGGGTCGTTATCATAGAATCCTAGAAAATCAAGGTTGGAAGGGACCTCAGGAGGGATCTAGTCCCACCCCCTGCTCAAAGCAGGACCAATCCCTAGACAATCGCGGGATGGGACCCAAACCTTAACAACAGCTTTTCTTGTCTCAAGAGCAGTACCTGTATTTGCAAACACTTTAATTCAAAATGATTTCTTATTGCGTATGTGGATTGTTCACACCTCTCTACAATAGCAAGACATCTAGAGCCACAAAGATTGTTAAGATTTAAAGGGGAAACAATCCAGTCACGGAGTAAACACTTAACGAAAACACTGTTAACGATACCATGCATGCCTCTTCTCGGCTGGCAGTACCTTGTGTTAACAACGTCACACCAAATATGGCTAAGAAATACATGATATTGTTAAGAAATATTGCTAAAAAAGAAAGGGAATAGGGGTTATTCTTAGGAAAAAAGGTTAAAATGCACCCAGAATAAATATCCTGTTAAATATCGTTAAACAGAATGTTAGCAACATAGGCCATGTCTACATCTACAATTTTGCAGCGCTGGTTGTTACAGCTGTATTAGTACAGCTGTATAGGGCCAGCGCTGCAGAGTGGCCACACTTACAGCAACCAGCGCTGCAAGTGGTGTTAGATGTGGCCACACTGCAGCGCTGTTGGGCGGCTTCAAGGGGGGTTCGGGGAACGCGAGAGCAAACCGGGAAAGGCGACCAGCTTCGCCGCGGTTTGCTCTCGCGTTCCCGGAGCCACCCAGCAAACCGCAGGGAAGGAGACCTGCTTGCTCGGGGTTCCGGGAACGAGAGAGCAAACCGGGGAAGGAGACCAGCTTCGCCGCGGTTTGCTCTCGCGTTCCCCGAACCACCCTGCAAACCGCAGGGAAGGAGACCTGCTTGCTCGGGGTTCGGGGAACGTGAGAGCAAACCGGGAAAGGAGACCAGCTTCGCCGCGGTTTGCTCTCGCGTTCCCGGAGCCACCCAGCAAACCGGGAAAGGAGACCAGCTTCGCCGCGGTTTGCTCTCGCGTTCCCGAACCCCCCTGCAAACCGCAGGGAAGGAGACCTGCTTGCTCGGGGAACGCGAGAGCAAACCGCGGCGAAGCTGGTCTCCTTTCCCGGTTTGCTCTCGCGTTCCCGAACCCCCCTGCAAACCGCAGGGAAGGAGACCTGCTTGCTTGGGGAACGCGAGAGCAAACCGCGGCGAAGCTGGTCTCCTTTCCCGGTTTGCTCTCGCGTTCCCGAACCCCCCTGCAAACCGCAGGGAAGGAGACCTGCTTGCTCAGGGTTCCGGGAACGCGAGAGCAAGCTGGGGAAGGAGACCAGCTTGATTACCAGAGGCTTCCTCCTTCCACGGAGGTCAAGAAAAGCGCTGATAAGTGTTTACATTGGATTACCAGCGCTGGATCCTCTACACCCGAGACAAAACGGGAGTACGGCCAGCGCTGCAAACAGGGAGTTGCAGCGCTGGTGGTGCCCTGCAGATGTGTACACCTTCAAAGTTGCAGCGCTGTAACTCCCTCACCAGCGCTGCAACTTTCTGATGTAGACAAGCCCATAGACGCACAATATACATTGTTAACCAACGAGCTGGGGATACAACCACCCCAGAACGACAGAAACGTAGACCTGGAAGAGAGAATCTAGCCCATCCAGGCAGGATTAAGCATACTTGGTACGTAACACCACAGTGAAATACAAATATTGTTAGATAAACAGGACGATCACATCATAAAGTGAGGAGTAACCAAGACAATATTAATAAGTGGTCCAATTCACAGCTGTGTCCACTAGATCCAGAAAAACACAAAACATTAACATGATTTATATATAATTAAAGGGTGAATGATACAGCACGGGATTAACACGTATCATGCAAGTGCCCATCTTTGAAATCCTGTGTTAAGATTGTAACGCCATGACAATTATCTCCCACAAATGGCTGCAAGTCACTTCGAGATCAAGGGTCAAAACACCTTTTTTAGGGGATTGGAGGGGAACCCTTATTTTACAGGCATTTGATTGGCAGATGGAAGGAAGCGGTTGGAGGAAGCAGAGAGGTTGGATTTCTTTAAGCACCAATCCCTCTACATCTGAAGTATCCAGGAGCAGGGCAGCATCCACTAGAACTCACTGGGAAAGTGACAATCGATGTTGTATTTTAATCTTGATTTGGGACCAGGCAAACCCTTGCTATTCGGGTGTCCGGTTCTTTGCACCCATTTTGCTCATTCAAATTATGGATTTTCTCTTTAAAGGGCCCATTCCAGTCACATGTAACATCGGCTGCCTCTCGAACAGCGTATGGAGCTTTAGAATAAGTGTAATTTGGGGACCTCTCTAAGAGAGATGATGCGTGTTAATATTCGTGGATTGTTTATCCAGTTATTAAAGGGAAGGTTTAACGATCTCTCCTGGCCTTACTTACAAGTAAATCAGAATTCTTCCTCTGGTCTCTTTGCGGCGATGGTATACATTTACTTCCCTACCACAAAACAGAAATTTGGCTACATTTCAGATGCTCCATCATGAGCACTGAAGGGAGACGAAAATAAAGATTCCCCATGGTATAACTGTAGCATCAACCCCACAAAAAGGGGATCTAGTCACAACTCAGCAAAACGTACTGGTGTCATTGGGTAACAATAGGTGTACAGAGAGCCGCTTATCCTGAACATCGCTGCAGATGGAATTAATAAATCATTCGGATTTGGCATAACCAGGGTGGTCCCTGATCTCAATACACAAATACAGATTTAGCGGGATGTTGCTTCATTATAATGTCCGTTCATTTAGAATGGTTTATTCATTTAGCATTGTCTTTGGTAGGGTGCCACCCGTGTACTCCTGGGGAGGTCTCTTACAACCTTTACGATGATTGAATTCATGAATGTTTTTGCATCATAAATTCCAGGGCATAAGAGACCCCCAGCCTTAATCTGAGTGTCACCATGATACACACAGATACGGACTGACTATTAAATTCATCATTAGATGTTAAAGACACCTCACCAATGTCGACATTGCCCAGACCACACAAATCAGAAGACCCCACCCATAATTTTAGCTGCTTCCTTTCCCCCCCATTCCTAATTGTCTTGTAACCCTAAGAATGCTGCTAAATCAACCTTGATTCTTCGGTTCTGTCCCAGCCCTCCAGATTTTCATGTGAAAGACAACACAAAAAATGGTGATAATTTGTACAGTGCACACCCACATTTTAACGAAAATAAAAGCAAGGGATACCAACCCCTCTTTCCCCCCTTCGCTCCCCCATCTTTTAAATCGCCACATAATAGTCAGTAATTTCAACTCAATCTGTATTAGTAATCCTACACTATACACAGCACGGTATGTAGTCTTTATTATATTCGCTTGTCACATCCCCAAAATGTAATGGTTTTCTGCAGCTAAATGGATATTTATTAATAATTCACACAGATCTCTCTTATTTTACTTCTTTCCTAGTTTAAAATAAAAAATCAAGACCGAATCCCCTCCACACCCCAAACTGCACTTTCAACATAATTAAAAAAAGATCAGATAATGACTGGATATAAATAATGCAGCTGGTGAAGCCTGAGCTGGCATTATAAAGGGGTGGGATAGTATTTCGATTCCACCTCGTATATACCTGCCCAAATTCAATGATATTAGCCCTAAACATTTTTTATGAGAAAAGGATAATTACGGGGTAAGAAAGAAATAAAATAAGAATTCAGCCTCCAAAACCAACACAAACCCGCTGATTCCCACCCTAATCAGACTGATTATGAATCTGTGATTGCTGCCTTCGACTGGTAGGTGTAGGGTGATGCTGAAACATAGGGTAGAGTTCAAATTGACCACCCCAAAACGGCAGAACCCCACCATCGCAAATAAACAGCCAGATGGATTTTTTGGGAGGTTATTGGGGCTTATTTCGGGGGGGGGGGGCGGTGCGATACATAGACCATCGTTCATCCCGTCACCACACCCAAATGTGAATCACCCCAATATCATTTTAAAGGAGGAACTGATGGGTTTGCTGGGGTAAAGCTACACACCACCAATGAAATACACCCCCAAATCTCCACACCACCATGATAGCCTTTAAATTGCCAATGGTTTTTTTTTGGGGGGTGGTATCAAACTACTGGCTTATTCACCCCCTATTCTACGATAAGCACCCCATATTTTCTCCTTCCATTGAATATTAGGAAAAACTCCCCCCGCTTCACAATCACCTTCCCCTGCCCAGATTTCAGCAACACCCCAATTTCCAGCAGTCTGAAAATGTGGGACTGGATTTTTTTCCCCCCAGTGATTTAAAAATATGAGGGTGCTGCTGAGAAAGCAGGGGGTTCATTTAGATTCACCCCTCTGCTGTGTCCTAAACCAACACCCCAGAATGAGGAAAGTTGTCTAGTACAACCAATCCCCATTTTATTTTATTTTATTTTATTTTTTTATAAACAGCGGTTTAAGATTTCTCAGGTGTGGTTGAAAAGAAAAGGAGGGTTACACGAGATCAACAGGCATGCACCCCAAATTTCAGTACCATCTCACTGGCGTAGATGGGGTTTTTCAGATAAATTCATGGTGCCACTTTAAATAACAGGAGGGAAGGAGAAATCAAATGGCACCCCTGTTCTGCCACCGGCATGAACCCCACATTTCAATGACAGACCATTATTTCCATGAGAATTTCTTTGTAACCCCCACAAAAGTGGGCTGGGTTTTTGGCAGCGACTTAAATACTTTAGGGTGCTATAGAAAGAATGCAAAGGGATTGAATTAGCCCTGATTGACCCCCCACCCCAAATTTCAACAATACCCCAATACATGAAACAATTCCACCCCAGAAATACGGATGAGGTTTACACAGTGGCTTTGATTTTTTTTAGGGTACCACTGGAAAACCAAAGCAGCGGGTTCACTTAGACACAGCCCGGTGCTGGCATCAACGTGCACCCCAAAATCCAGTCACCCCATCAGTGGCATCAAAAGCCCCCCCCAAATGAGGGTGGAGGTGTTCCGTGGGGTTGGGTTTTTTCCCCAGGGAACTGAAGAAAGAACAATGAGACTCGCCCCTTGCCCAGGCATCACCAGGGACCCCAGATTTCCGTGGCACCCCAAGCCCGCTCCCCAAAACGTGCCGGGACCCCGCAAAGAGCGGGCAGGGTTTTTCTAGTAGGTTGAACCTTGGGGGCAAACCTGACAGCCCTGGGGGGCAGGGGGTGACAGCAGCCTTCCCCCCGTGTCCCCCCACCTGCCCAGCCCCCCATACCCAGCCCCCCATTACCCCCCACCCCCTTTAACACTGGGGGTAGCTGCAGTGGCTTTGACATTCTGGGGCCAAATGGGGGCGCAAGGGGGATCCAGCCCCCCCACGGTGACCCTCAAGGAGCCCACACCCCCTGGGGGACGAGTTTTGGGGATTCGGGGGGGCTACTCCCCCCTCAACAGTCACTTGACCCCTCCTCTCTGAGGCTGTCCACTGGGGGGGTTAATGGGGCAAATGCCCCCTGGAGGTGGTAGGGGAAGCGATCTGGGAGAGGATGGTGGGGTTCGGGGGGAGGATGGGGGCCCCCGAGGGGCGGATGGATGCGGATGAACCGGGGGGTAGGGAGAAGGAGAGGGTTGGAAACAAGATGGCGGAGGCCTGAACGTTCTACCGGCTCGAGCCGAGCCGTCTCCCCCCCGCCCCCTTCCAGGGACGGAGAGCCGAGCCCAGCGGGTCGGAACCAGGTCGATACCCACCTCTTCGGATCGGGCTCGGTCCGCTCTATCCGGATACGGGCTTCCCGCAAGCGGATGGGGGCGCCAGGCGGAGGATGGATGCGGATTACGGCGGGTCCCCCCTCCCGTTTTTGTTTTTTTTTTTTCCCAGGGCCCGATGTGGGAGCCTCAGCGTCTCGAAACCGACTAAACGGCCATCCGGGTCCCAGGCCCCAGCGGCGAAGGGGAGGCCACGCCCCCACGCTGCGTAAGGGCGGGGCTAGGGGCAGGGAGGGGCGGAGACAGGTCAATAAGGAGGGGCGTGGCTTCCCAGGGCCAGAAAAATTTGCCTACTTTATGCAGAAGCGGTGGGGATTCTTGCAGGATGGAATAATTGCCTTTAGAAGTAGTTTGTGGTTTGCATAATTTATGCAAAAGGGCGGAGCTTTTGGAGGGAGTGACGTTTCGGACTCGTTCTGTTTTGCATAATTTATGCAAAAGAGGAGAGGTTTGTGGTCCAGCAGAAGTCTTGTCAGTTTGTCTCTTATTTGCATAGTGCCTGCCAAGGGAAGGAGGTTTCTGGTATCAAATTAAGCTCTTTTATATTTGCATAATTTATGCACTAGGAGAGTGGCTATTGATAAAATAAAACAAGGAGGGCCTAAGGGCTTCTGTTCATTTGCCTAACTTGTACAAGGCAGCCCAGGCTAGTGGTGTAATATAATTAACCAGGGTTATTTAGTGGTTATGTTTATTTACATAACGAGCAAACCACACTAAAACTGGCTTATTCGGAGGGTCTGTTCATTTGCATAAACTGCAATGTAATGAACTAGGGGCATAGGGAGCTCTTTGCTCATTAACATAATATATGCAAAAGATAAGAGGCTTCTGGGCTAATACCTGGAGATCCTTCTAATTTGCATACATCCTGGCTTGTGATGTAATGCCTCTGAGGAATCCTGTGGCACCTTATAGACTAACAGGCGTTTTGGAGCATGAGCTTTCGTGGGTGAATACCCACTTCATCCGATGCCTGTTAGTCTATAAGGTGCCACAGGACTCTTTGCTGCTTTTACAGATCCAAACTAACAGGGCTACCCCTCTGATACTTGCCACTGAGGTTATTTAATAGCCTTATCTGCATAAAGGGCGTGGCTTCTGGTATAATAGAATCGGTGGATTTGAACATTTTATTGGAAAGGTGGAGGGGGACCGGCTGAAATAGGATGCATGTAGGGGAGGGCCTGTAGTTAACATGGGTTTTGAAAACTCAAAGGGGGCCATTAAAAGTTTTTTTCTATCTGCATAATTTATGTAACAATTGGGGCAGTGTCCTAAAGAAAATTATGTAAATATGGGAATCTTTGTTTGCATAATTTATGCAAATATGCATCTTTCAGAGAGGGGTGATATCATTTGCATAATTTATTCTCAAGAGGAGGGTCTCCTGGAAAAGGAAGAGGTTTATTAGGGCAAACTTCATTGAACGGGGCAGAGGGTGGAGAATCCGGGAGGGGAAGGCTGAGCAGGGTTTACATGTTGTAGATCCAGTCAGGCAGGACAGGACTGCAGCTGCCTGTACTAATCCTGACCAGGCCATAGACACCTGCCCTGCCATCATGAAATGTCCCACTGGGAGACCACCTCGCACGCACATAGTACAATGGGATATTCCAACCCCCCCTCCAATAATGATAAAGGACCATTCCACCATGACACTCCCCCTTGTTATTATAATGGGATGTTCCAATCCCACCTGCTATAATGGACCATTCCACATGGAGAAGCACCTCCCCATTACAATAAGAAGTTCCAACCACATTTACTTACAAATATAATGGATCATTCCACTGGGCGACTCCTCCCTCCATATAATAATGGGATGTTCCAAGTCCACCAGCTCTAATAGACATTTCCTCTCAGTAGCACCCTCCCTGGGTTGCTATAATGGGCTATTCCACCAGGAGACACCCCCCTCCCCATTACATGGACTGTGCCACTCTCCCTCATCTGCTGGAGTGGGGTCATGCCATCAGGAACTAGCCCACCTTCCCAGAGATAATGAACCTTTTTACCCCAACCCCCTGCTATAACTCCCTTCCACCAGAAGACACCCCCCTCCCCTCCAAAATGGAATGTCCCACCTCTAATGGGTCATTCCAACACCCCCATCCCTGCTATAATGGAACATTCCAATACCCCTATAAGCCACGACACCCCCATCCTCCCATGGAATGTTCCATAGCCCTGTTCTGGTGGAGGGTTGGAACATGAGGGTGGCCTGGAAGGGTCGAGTTGGTGGTGCGTAGGAGGGAGAACAGCGCGATACAGACACCGGGGTTCGAGGCGGCAGGCGTTAGCAAGCTCAGGGAGTTGGCAGCTCAGAGCCCACGGGAAGCAAGTCCAAGGGGAAAACAACTGAAGACAGGTGGCAGTTCTGCAAAGAGACGTCATTAAGGACACAAGAGCAAACTACCCACCGCGTAGGAAAGACGGAAGTCTGGCAAGAGACCCCCCGGCTTACCCAGGAGATCTTCAGTGATCTGAAACTCAGAAAAGAGTCCTTCAGAAAGTGGAAACTTGGTCAAATTACAAAGGAGGAATATAAACAACTAACACAAGTCTGTAGGGACAAAAATAGAAAGGCCAAGGCACAAAACGAGATCAAACTAGCTGGAGACATCAAGGGTAACAAGAAAATATTCTACAACTATATTAGAAGCAAGAGGAGGACCAAGGACAGGGCAAGCCCGTTACTCAATGAAGGGGGAAAGACAATAACAGAAAATGTGGAAATGGCAGAGATGCCTAATGTCATCTTTGTTTCGGTTTTCACCAAGAAGGTTGGTGGCGACTGGATGTCTAACGTAGGGAATGCCAGTGAAAATGGGGTAGGATCAGAGTCAAGTCAAAAATTACTTAGACAAGTTAGATGTCTTCAAATCACCAGGGCCTGATGAAATGCATCCTAGAATACTCAAGGAACTGGCTGAGGAGCCATTAGCGATTATCTTTGAAAAGTCCTGGAAGATGGGAGAGATTCCAGAAGACTGGAAAAGAGCAAATCTAGTGCCCAGCTCTAAAAAGGGAAATAAAGACAAACCGGGGAATTTCAGACCAGTCAGCTTAACTTCTGTACCCAGAAAGATAATGGAGCAAATCATTAAGCAATCGATTTGCATATATCTAGAAGATAATGAGGTGATAAGTAACTGTCAGCATGGGTTTGTCAAGAACAAAGCGTGTCAGACCAGCCTAAGAGCCACCTTTGACAGGGTCACAAGCCTTATGGATAGGGGGAAGCGGTAGATGTGGTATATCTGGACTTTAGTAAGGCTTTTGATAGTGTCTCATGTGACCTTCTCCTAAATAAACTTGGGAAATACAACCTAGATGGAGCTACTTTAAGGTGCAAAACTGGTTGGAAAATCGTTCCCAGAGAGCAGCTCTCAGCGGTTCCCAGTCAGGCTGGAAGGACATAACGAGAGGGGTCCCGCAGGGATCAGTTCTGGGTCCGGTTCTCTTCAATATCTTCATCAATGATTTAGATAAGCCTCAGCTGGAGGATTGTGTCCAGTTCTGGGCGCCACATTTCAGGAAGGATGTGGGCAAATTGGAGAAAGTCCAGAGAAGAGCAACAAAACTGATGAAAGGTCTAGAACCCCTGAGCTGTGAGGGAAGATTGAAAGAACTGGGTTTGTTTAGTCTGGAGAAGAGGCGACTGAGAGGGGACGTAATCACAGTTGTCAAGTACATAAAAGGCTGTTACCAGGAGGAGGGAGAAAAATTGTTCTCGTTAACCTCTGAGGAAGAGACCAGAAGAAATGGGCTTAAATTGCAGCAAGGGAGGTTTAGGCTGGACTTTAGGAAAAACTTCCCAACTGCCAGGGTGGTTAATGCTGGAACAAATTGCTGAGGGAGCTTGTGGAATCTCCAACATTAGGGACTTTTAACAGCAGGTTGGAGAAACCCCTGTCAGGGATGATCTAGATCAGGGGTGGGCAAAGTTTTTAGCCCGAGGGACACATCTGGGTGGGGAAATTGCACGCAGGGCCATGAATGTAGGGCAGGGCTAGGGGGGTGAGGTGCAGGGTATAGGAGAGGTGCGGGATGCAGGAGGAGGTTCAGGGCTGGGGGTTGGGGTGCAGGAGGGGTGTGGCAGGGGGCTCAGGACAGGGGGTTGGGGTGCAGGAGGGGTGTGGCAGGGCAGGGGGTTGGGGTGCAGGGTATAGGAGAGGTGCGGGATGCAGGAGGAGGTTCAGGGCTGGGGGTTGGGGTGCAGGAGGGGTGTGGCAGGGGGCTCAGGACAGGGGGTTGGGGTGCAGGAGGGGTGTGGCAGGGCAGGGGGTTGGGGTGCAAAAGGGGTGTGGCAGGGGGCTCAGGACAGGGGTTGGGGTGCAGGAGGGGTATGGCAGGGGGCTCAGGACAGGGGGTCGGGGTGCAGGAGGGGTGTGGCAGGGGGCTCAGGGCTGGGGGTCGGGGTGCAGGAGGGATTTGGGGTGCAGCAGGGGTGTGGCGGGGCAGGGGGTTGGGGTGCAGGAGAGGTGTGGCAGGGGGCTCAGGAAAGGGGGTCGGGGTGCAGGAGGGGTGTGGCAGGGGGCTCAGGACAGAGGTCGGGGTGCAGGGGGTGTGGCGGGGGGCTCAGGGCAGGGCTGCAGGGTACAGGAGGAGTATGGCGGGGGGCTCAGGACAGAGGGTTGGGGTGCAGAAGGGGTGTGGCAGGGGGCTCAGGACAGGGCTGCGGGGTTCAGGAGGGGGTCGGGGTGCAGGAGGGGTGTGGCGGGGGGCTCAGGGCAGGGGGTTGGGGTGCAGGGGGTGTGGCAGGGGGCTCAGGACAGGGGTTGTGGTGCAGGAGGGGTGTGGCAGGGGGCTCAGGACAGGGGGTCGGGGTGCAGGAGGGGTGTGGCAGGGGGCTCAGGGCAGGGGGTTGTGGTGCAGGAGGGGTGTGGCAGGGGGCTCAGGGCTGGGGGTCGGGGTGCAGGAGGGGTGTGGCAGGGGACTCAGGACAGGGGGTTGGGGTGCAGGAGGGATTTGGGGTGCAGCAGGGGTGTGGCGGGGCAGGGGGTTGGGGTGCAGGAGGGGTGTGGCAGGGGGCTCAGGACAGGGGGTCGGGGTGCAGGAGGGGTGTGGCAGGGGACTCAGGACAGGGGGTTGGGGTGCAGGAGGGGTGTGACAGGGCAGGGGGTTGGGGTGCAGGAGGGTGTGGCGGGGGGCTCAGGACAGGGGGTTGGGGTGCAGGAGGGGTGTGGCAGGGGGCTCAGGACAGGGCTGCGGGGTGCAGGAGGGGTCGGGGTACAGGAGGGGTATGGCGGGGGGCTCAGAGCAGGGGGTTGGGGTGCAGGAGGGGTGTGGCAGGGGGCTCAGGACAGGGCTGCGGGGTGCAGGAGGGGTCGGGGTGCAGGAGGGGTGTGGCAGGGGGCTCAGGGCAGGGTTTGGGGTGCAGGAGGGGGTCGGGGTGCAGGAGGGGTGTGGTGGGGGCTCAGGGCAGGGGGTTGGGGTGCAGGAGGGGTGTGGCAGGGGGCTCAGGACAGGGGGTTGTGGTGCAGGAGGGGTGTGCAGGGGGCTCAGGACAGGGGTTGGGGTGCAGGAGGGGTGTGGCAGGGGGCTCAGGACGGGGTTCGGGTGCAGGAGGGGTGTGGCAGGGGGCTCAGGAAAGGGGGTCGGGGTGCAGGAGGGGTGTGGCAGGGGGCTCAGGACAGAGGTCGGGGTGCAGGAGGTGTGGCGGGGGGCTCAGGGCAGGGCTGCAGGGTACAGGAGGGGTATGGCGGGGGGCTCAGGACAGAGGGTTGGGGTGCAGAAGGGGTGTGGCAGGGGGCTCAGGACAGGGCTGCGGGGTTCAGGAGGGGGTCGGGGTGCAGGAGGGGTGTGGCGGGGGGCTCAGGGCAGGGGGTTGGGGTGCAGGGGGTGTGGCAGGGGGCTCAGGACAGGGGTTGTGGTGCAGGAGGGGTGTGGCAGGGGGCTCAGGACGGGGGGTTGTGGTGCAGGAGGGGTGTGGCAGGGGGCTCAGGACAGGGGTCGGGGTGCAGGAGGGGTGTGGCAGGGGGCTCAGGACAGGGGTTGTGGTGCAGGAGGGGTGTGGCAGGGGGCTCAGGATAGGGGTTGGGGTGCAGGAGGGGTGTGGCAGGGGGCTCAGGACAGGGGGTTGTGGTGCAGGAGGGGTGTGGCAGGGGGCTCAGGACGGGGGTCGGGGTGTAGGAGGGGTGTGGCAGGGGTCTCAGGACAGGGGTTGGGGTGCAGGAGGGGTGTGGCAGGGGGCTCAGGACAGGGGTTGGGGTGCAGGGGGTGTGGCAGGGGGCTCAGGACAGGGGGTCGGGGTGCAGGAGGGGTGTGGCAGGGGGCTCAGGACAGGGGTTGGGGTGCAGGAGGGGTGTGGCGGAGGGCTCAGGGCAGGGGGTTGGGGTGCAGGAGGGGTGTGGCAGGGGGCTCAGGACAGGGGGTTGTGGTGCAGGAGGGGTGTGGCAGGGGGCTCAGGACAGGGGTTGTGGTGCAGGAGGGGTGTGGCAGGGGGCTCAGGACAGGGGGTTGTTGTGCAGGAGGGGTGTGGCAGGGGGCTCAGGACAGGGGGTTGTGGTGCAGGAGGGGTGTGGCAGGGGGCTCAGGACAGGGGTTGTGGTGCAGGAGGGGTGTGGCAGGGGGCTCAGGACAGGGGGTTGTTGTGCAGGAGGGGTGTGGCAGGGGGCTCAGGAGAGGGGTTGGGGTGCAGGAGGGGTGTGGCAGGGGGCTCAGGACAGGGGTTGTGGTGCAGGAGGGGTGTGGCAGGGGGCTCAGGAAAGGGGGTTGTGGTGCAGGAGGGGTGTGGCAGGGGGCTCAGGACAGGGGTTGGGGTGCAGGAGGGGTGTGGCAGGGGGCTCAGGACAGGAGTTGTGGTGCAGGAGGAGTGTGGCAGGGGGCTCAGGACAGGGGGTTGTTGTGCAGGAGGGGTGTGGCAGGGGGCTCAGGAGAGGGGTTGGGGTGCAGGAGGGGTGTGGCAGGGGGCTCAGGACAGAGGTCGGGGTGCAGGGGGTGTGGCGGGGGGCTCAGGGCAGGGCTGCAGGGTGCAGGAGGGGTTTGGGGTGCAGGCTCCCTGCCTGCCCTGGCCCCGCCCTTCTCCCGGAGGTGGTCAGCATGTCTGGCAGTTGCCCCTGGGGGTGGGGTGGGGTGGGTGGCAGCTCCGCTGTGTGCTGCCCTCGCCTGCAGGTACCACCCCCAAAGCTCCCATTGGCCACAGGTCCCTGTTCCCGACCAATGGGAGCTGCGGCGGGTGGTGCCCGCAGGCGAGGGCAGCGCATGGAGCCCTTTTGGGACGATTCTGTAATGGACCTTTCCATCAGGAGACACCTCCCTCCTTTCTATAATGGCACATTCCATCCCACCCACCCCAGGCTATAATGGGCCATTCCACTGGAAGACACCCCCACTTCCCCTCTATAATGGGACATTCCCACCTCCACTGCTAATGGATCCTTCCCCCAGGCAGAAAAGCCCAACCCACCCACTCCCTGGCCAATCAGAGACCTCTATCTCCGTCGCTCCTGCCTGAAGGCTCCTGATTGGCTGGGGATGACATCACATGCTCCTCCCATGATCAGTGACACCCCCCCCCATAGAAACCACCAGGCATTAGCAGGGTCATTAAGACGCGTTTATTGACTGTGCTGCATGTATGGGTCACCCCCGTGACCTCTGACCTTTCACCCCTCATGCCTTTAACCTCTCCCACCTTGGCTGGCCCAGAATCCTTTGTGGTTTGGCATGAGTCTGGCATGGGGAGAGAGTCAATCCCAGAATCCTTTGCAGGCTTAGCATATGTCATGCGGGGAGGGTGTGTGACAAGGTCTGTCAATCCCAGAATCCTTTGCAGGGTTGGCGGGAGTCATGGGGGAGGTGTGATAAGGTCTGACAATCCCAGAATCCCAGTGGGTCCAGCAAGACTGCACCCCCCCAGCCTGGGGCCTGCCCCCACTCCTCCCAACCCTGCCCCCCAGCCTGGGGGCCACCCCCCAGGTCCCCCGCGGATGTTGTTAGTGGCTTGGTTTCCAGCAGTGCCATGTACCAGGGGAACCCCAGAGCAGGGGGGGAGAAGCTCCCTGCCTGGGGCCCCCCCACAGTCCCCTGGAGAGAGGGCTCTGGGGGCAGCTAGGGGAGGTCAGCTATGGCCCTCTTGGCGGGGGGGCCGGCCGGCTTCTCCTCCTTCTCCTTGGCTTTGTCTTCGTACATCAGGATCCTGCAGGGGGGACGGAGACGGGGTTAACGACAGGGGGACCCAGGTGCTGCAGGTCAGGAGTGAGGGGCACTGGCCAGGTGGGGGATACAGGGGCTGCGGGTCTGGAGTGAGGGGCACTGGCCAGGTGGGGGATACAGGGGCTGCGGGTCAGGAATGAGGGGCACTGGCCAGGTGGGGGATACAGGGGCTGCGGGTCGGGAGTGAGGGGCACTGGCCAGGCGAGGGATACAGGGGCTGCGGGTCGGGAGTGAGGGGCACTGGCCAGGTGGGGGATACAGGGGCTGCGGGTCGGGAGTGAGGGGCACTGGCCAGGTGGGGGATACAGGGGCTGCGGGTCGGGAGTGAGGGGCACTGGCCAGGTGGGGGATACAGGGGCTGCGGGTCGGGAGTGAGGGGCACTGGCCAGGTGGGGGATACAGGGGCTGTGGGTTGGGAGTGAGGGAAGCCGGCCGGGCAGGGGCGATAGGGGGACGGGGCTGTGGGTCGGGAGTGAGGGGCGCCGGCCGGGTGGGAGGGATGGGGGGACGGGGCTGCGGGTCGGGAGTGAGGGGCGCTGGCCGGGCGGGGGGGTGCTGTGGGTCGAGAGTGAGGGGCGCCGGCCGGGCGGGGGGGGCAGCGGGTCGGGAGCGAGGGGCGCCGGCCGGGTGGGGGGGGGATGGGGGGGACGCGGCTGCGGGTCGGGAGTGAGGGGCGCCGGCCGGGCGGGGGGATGGGGGGACGGGGCTGCGGGTCGGGAGTGAGGGGCGCCAGCTGGGCGGGGGGGGGCTGCGGGTCGGGAGTGAGGGGCGCCGACCGGGCGGGGGGATGGGGGGACGGGGCTGCGAGTCGGGAGTGAGGGGCGCCGGCCGGGCGAGGGGGGATGGGGGTACGGGGCTGCGGGTCGGGAGTGAGGGGCGCCAGCTGGGTGGGGGGGATGGGGGGACGGGGCTGGGGGTCGGGAGTGAGGGGCGCCGGCCGGGTGGGGGGGATGGGGGTACGGGGCTGCGGGCCGGGAGTGAGGGGCGCCAGCCGGGCGGGGGGGGCTGCGGGTCGGGAGTGGGGGGCGCTCACAGTTTGAAGATGGCCGAGCGCTTGCCCAGCATCATACGGACGAAGTCCCGGTAGCCGATGGTCTCGCCCAGGCCGCCCGTCACCTCCGTGATCATTTTCTTCAGCTCCAAGTGGGTCTTGGCCGCCCCCAGCTTCTCCAGCATCCGCTTCAGAGCCATGATGTCTGGGGGGAGCAGAGGTCAGGGGGCCAGCAGGGACACGCCCACGCTCGCACACACACGTGCTCGCACATGCCCACATTCGCACACGTTCACATGCACATGCTCGCACAGACATGCTCGCACATGTTCGTACACACTGGCTCACACACATCCACATTCGCACACATGCATGTTCACACACACCTGCTCACACATGCCCACATTCGCACACGTTCACATGCACACGCTCGCACAGACATGCTCACACATGTTCATACACACTGGCTCACACACATCCACATTCGCACACATGCACATTCACACACACGTGCTCACACATGCCCACATTCGCACACGTTCACATGCACACACTCGCACAGACATGCTCGCACATGTTCATACACACTGGCTCACACACATCCACATTCGCACACATGCACGTTCACACACATGTGCTTGCACACACACGTGCTCGTCCACGGGAACTCACCAATGTCCCCCTCCCCGTTGAGGTCGAACTCCATGTATTTCTCTGCAGGACAGACAGACGGACAAGAGGATTAGACAGAGGCACTCGGGGCCCCCGCTCCCCCCCACTCTCAGGGGTGTTGCCCCATCACCAGCCCCCGGGGACCCACTGCCCCCCGCCCCCACGGAGCCTGGGACCCCTGGTCTCCCCCTCAGCCCTCAGGCGACTTGGGCCCCACCCCAAATGAGCCCCCTCCTGCTCCGCCCCTCGGGTGTCACTCACTCTTGAAAGCCTCCAGCTTCTCCGGAAGGTCTTCGTCTGTGCTGTATTTGGGGTCATCCAGAAATTCCTGGGGGCAGAGAGAGGGGCTGGGCTGGGGGCGGAGCTGGGTGGGGGAGGGGCTGGGTTGGGGGTGGAGCTGGGTAGGGAGAGGGGGCTGGGTTTGGGGGAGAGAGAGGGGGCTGGGTTGGGGTGGAGCTGGGTAGGGAGAGGGGCTAGGTTGGGGGCAGAGATAGGTGGGGAGAGGGTGCTGGGTTGGGGGCGGAGCTAGGTGGGGAGAGGGGGCTGGATTGGGGGGTGGAGCTGGGGGGCAGTGGCCGGGGGGGTCAGAGGACTTCAGTGGGTGATATCAGTGCCCTGCCCATGACATCACCACTTTCTGCAGGTGACCTCACAGCCCTGACATCACAGCAGTCTGAGTGTGACATAACAGGAATATGTGTGTGACATCAGAGCCTGCTGACATCACAGCCCTGTCACCTCATAATGACTGGTGCGTGATGTCACAAGAAGGCCGGGTGGGTGACCTCAAAGCCTTATGACATCATAGCCCCGCGTAGGACATCATAGGCTACCGGGCGTGACATCATCACACACCAAGGTGACATCATGACTTGGGGGCGCGACCTCCCAGCTGCTGGCGTGTGAGGCTGCCTAGCTCAGGACATGACATCACAGGTCCCAGTGACATCACAGCCCATGGTAAGTGACACCGGAGTCTCGTAACATCCCCGCCCCCCCGTGACATCACTGCCCTCCCCATGGTGACATCACAAGCCGGCTGTGACACCATGACAACGGGTAGCTCCGCCCCTGGGTACGGCAAGCTGTGGGGTGATCCAAGGTCTGACACACATGGGCTGGGGGGGGCCTGTGGGGCCCGTTCCCTTCCCCCATCCCTGGGGCCCCACAGACCCATGGGGGGGGCATCTACCTTATTGAGAGAGTCCAGAACCTCCTCCTGCTGGGCCTTCAGCACCCCGAAGGCCTTGCCCCCTGGCGTGGGGGGAACAAAGGGTTAATGGTGCCCCTCACTCCCGACCTGCAGCCCCTACCAGCCCAGCTCTGCCGGTGCCCCTCACTCCCGACCTGCAGCCCCTGCCAGCCCAGCCCTGCCGGTGCCCCTCACTCCCGACCTGCAGCCCCTGCCAGCCCAGCTCTGCTGGTGCCCCTCACTCCCGACCTGCAGCCCCTGCTAGCCCAGCCCTGTTCCCCCTCCAGCCCTGCCAGTGCCCCTCCCTCCCGACCTGCAGCCCCTGCTAGCCCAGCCCTGTTCCCCCCAGCCCTGCCGGTGCCCCTCACTCCCGACCTGCAGCCCCCTGGATTCCCCCAGCCCTGCCGGTGCCCCTCACTCCCGACCTGCAGCCCCTACCAGCCCAGCCCTGCCCCCGCCAGCTCTGCTGGTGCCCCTCACTCCCAACCCGCAGCCCGCGCTAGCCCAGCCCTGCCCCCCCCAGCTCTGCCGGTGCCCCTCACTCCCGACCCGCAGCCCCTGCCAGCCCAGCCCTGCCCCCCCTTTCAGGCTCGGGGTTTCCTCTTTCTCCGGCCTGGCTGGTTTCCCCTTTCTGGGGTTAGTTTGAGTCAGTTTCGCTCTTGCTGCTTTTCCCAGCCTGGCAGGAGGAACCGACAGAAGGATCCTGAGCCGGGGAGAGAAACGCCCCTCCCCCCAGCTGCCCACGCATCCGGGGGTGGGGGCCCTGCAGCGCTCCCAGCCCCTGTGCAGCGAGGGAATGGGACCCAGGCGTCCGGGAGAGCGCCCGTTCTGTCGAGAGCAGGAGGGATAGTGGGACCCAGGCATGTGGGGTGGACTTGGAGATGGGTATGGGGAACAGGACCCAGGAGTCCGAGTAGGTCGGGGGAGGGAGATGAGGACGGGAAATGGGACCCAGGCATCCGGGGTGGAATGTGGGGGAGACCAGGATGGGGAACAGGACCCAGGAGTCCGAGGAGGTCGGGGGAGGGAGATCAGGATGGGGAACAGGACCCAGGAGAAGGGGGCCCAGGAGTCTGAGGAGGTCGGGGGAGGGAGATCAGGATGGGGAACAGGACCCAGGAGAAGGGGACCCAGGAGTCCGAGGAGGTCGGGGGAGGGAGACCAGGATGGGGAACAGGACCCAGGAGAAGGGGACCCAGGAGTCCGAGGAGGTCGGGGGAGGGAGACCAGGATGGGGAACGGGACCCAGGAGAAGGGGACCCAGGAGTCCGAGGAGGTCGGGGGAGGGAGACCAGGATGGGGAACGGGACCCAGGAGAAGGGGACCCAGGAGTCCGAGGAGGTCGGGGGAGGGAGACCAGGATGGGGAACAGGACCCAGGAGAAGGGGACCCAGGAGTCCGAGGAGGTCAGAGGAGGGAGACCAGAATGGGGAACGGGACCCAGGGGAATGGAACCCAGGAGTCCGAGGAGGTCGGGGGAGGGAGACCAGGATGGGGAACGGGACCCAGGCATCCGGGGTGCTTTGGAGCAGGAGACTGGGACGGTACCTTGTAGATTCTGCTGGGAGCTCATGTCTGTTCCGGTCTCTGCCTCCCGTGCTGGACCCCGGACGCCCCGAGGCCACTTCCCCCTTCCGCAGCTGGGGCCCGGCCTTTATAAAAACCGGCCACTTCCCCTTCTGCTGCTCAAGGAGCCGTTGACTCCAGGGGGGGGGTGTCACCGTGCTGGGGGGCAGGGCTGCAGGGGGGCAGCAGGGGGCGCTCTCCCCTGCCAGTTGGTGCCAGCCCAGAGACCCCAGTCTTGTCCCAGACTTTTTGTTCCATGTGGTGGTTCCCCAGTCCTCCACCCCAGAGCCAGCTGCATCTGAGAGCCGGGCAAGGGGTTCCTGGGTAACCAGCCTCTGTTCCCCCCAAGAGTGGGGCTGGATCTTGCTGTTTAGTGAGGGATCCCCCTATAACCTGCCCCCTCGCACCCCCGCGGTGGGGCCGTCCCAGCGCCGTCCCAGGGTTCCCCAGGTTTCCCCAGCCCCTAAGGGCTCCGGGGCGATGAAATGATCACAGAGACGTCTCGACCTGCTGGGCGCCTGCGTTTATTGAAAGCTTAAAGCCCCTGAAGATCCTTTGCTGCATCAGTGTCGTTTACAGGGGACTATTTGGGTCGCTCGGTGGAAACTGGGGGTTCCCCTCTCCTGCTGAGCCGTGGGGTGAGCACAGGACCCCCACTCACCTGTGGGGAAAAAGAGAGTCACATTAAGGATGAGAACCCAGGACTCTAGGCTCTGAGGTCCACTGCTCTAACCACTAGGCACCACTCCCCACCCAGAGCTGGGAGAGAACCCAGGAGTCCTGGCTCCCAGCCCCCCCTGCTCTAACCCACCAGCCCCCACTCCCCTCCCAGAGCCGGGAGAGAACCCAGGAGTCCTGGCGCCCAGCCCCCCCTGCTCTAACCCACCAGCCCTCACTCCCCTCCTAGAGCCGGGGAGAGAACCCAGGAGTCCTGGCTCCCAGCCCCCCCCTGCTCTGACCACCAGCCCCCACTCCCCTCCCAGAGCCGGGAGAGAACCCAAGAGTCCTGGCTCCCAGACCCCCTGCTCTAACCACCAGCCCCCACTCCCCTCCCAGAGCCGGGGAGAGAACCCAGGAGTCCTGGCTCCAGCCCCCCCTGCCCCCCAGGGCACCGGCAGAGCTGGTGGGGAGCCGAGGGGGCTGCGGGTCAGGAGTGAGGGGCACCGGCAGAGCTGGGGGGGAGCCAAGGGGGCTGCGGGTCAGGAGTGAGGGGCACCGGCAGAGCTGGGGGAGCCGAGGGGGCTGCGGGTCGGGAGTGAGGGGCACCGGCAGAGCTGGGGGGGAGCCAAGGGGGCTGCGGGTCAGGAGTGAGGGGCACCGGCAGAGCTGGGGGAGCCGAGGGGGCTGCAGGTCAGGAGTGAGGGGCGCTGGCAGAGCTGGGGCAGGATGAGGGGGCTGCTGGTCGGGAGTGAGGGGCACCAGCAGAGCTGGGGGGGAGCCGAGGGGGCTGCGGGTCAGGAGCGAGGGGCACCGGCAGAGCTGGGGGAGCCGAGGGGGCTGCGGGTCAGGAGTGAGGGGCACCGGCAGAGCTGGGGGAGCCGAGGGGGCTGCGGGTTGGGAGTGAGGGGCACTGGCAGAGCTGGGGCGGGACGAGGGGGCTGTGGGTCAGGAGTGAGGGGCACCGGCAGAGCTGGGGGGGAGCCGAGGGGGCTGCGGGTCAGGAGTGAGGGGCACCAGCAGAGCTGGGGGGGAGCCGAGGGGGCTGCGGGTCAGGAGCGAGGGGCACCGGCAGAGCTGGGGGAGCCGAGGGGGCTGCGGGTCGGGAGTGAGGGGCACCGGCAGAGCTGAGGCGGGATGAGGGGGCTGCGGGTCAGGAGTGAGGGGCGCTGGCAGAGCTGGGGCAGGATGAGGGGGCTGCTGGTCGGGAGTGAGGGGCACCAGCAGAGCTGGGGGGGAGCCGAGGGGGCTGCGGGTCAGGAGCGAGGGGCACCGGCAGAGCTGGGGGAGCCGAGGGGGCTGCGGGTCAGGAGTGAGGGGCACCGGCAGAGCTGGGGGAGCCGAGGGGGCTGCGGGTTGGGAGTGAGGGGCACTGGCAGAGCTGGGGCGGGACGAGGGGGCTGTGGGTCAGGAGTGAGGGGCACCGGCAGAGCTGGGGGGGAGCCGAGGGGGCTGCGGGTCAGGAGTGAGGGGCACCAGCAGAGCTGGGGGGGAGCCGAGGGGGCTGCGGGTCAGGAGCGAGGGGCACCGGCAGAGCTGGGGGAGCCGAGGGGGCTGCGGGTCGGGAGTGAGGGGCACCGGCAGAGCTGAGGCGGGATGAGGGGGCTGCGGGTCGGGAGTGAGGGGCACCGGCAGAGCTGGGGGAGCCGAGGGGGCTGCGGGTCGGGAGTGAGGGGCACCGGCAGAGCTGAGGCGGGATGAGGGGGCTGCGGGTCAGGAGTGAGGGGCGCTGGTAGAGCTGGGGCAGGATGAGGGGGCTGCTGGTCGGGAGTGAGGGGCACCAGCAGAGCTGGGGGGGAGCCGAGGGGGCTGCGGGTCAGGAGCGAGGGGCACTGGCAGAGCTGGGGGAGCCGAGGGGGCTGCGGGTCGGGAGTGAGGGGCACTGGCAGAGCTGGGGGAGCCGAGGGGGCTGCGGGTCGGGAGTGAGGGGCACCGGCAGAGCTGGGGGAGCCGAGGGGGCTGCGGGTCGGGAGTGAGGGGCACCGGGCCCATTACCCACCGATAGTCACACACGAGGCCCTCGTCTGTGCTGGGGCCCCACAGGCGGCAGCTCAGGCCGAAGGGCTTGGCGCCGACCCGGACTGTGACCGGACTCTCGGCATTGACCGCGTGAAATCTCGTGGTCCAGACGTGCTGGGCGCAGTCGGGGTCGTGCTGGACGCTGCCCGCGCAGGGCATGGAGAGCTCCAGCAGCCGGTGGGTTGGGGGGTTCTCGTCTGTCGCCTGCCGGGAGGGGACAGAAATCCGCCCGCAGCACCCAAGATCAATGATCCCTACACCACAGCCGGGGAGCGACCCTCGAGACCTGGGGGGAGGCCCCGCTGCGGAGAGATCGGGGACTGCGAATCAGCCGCCAGTAACTGGGGCTCAATAACCAATAATCAGCCAGGCCCCAAAATAAATTCTAGTGGAAATTTTGACCCCCCTGAAAAATCTGTGCGACTTTCCCGCAGCCTCCCTCCCACTCGTCCACAACGCGGCGGAACGGGCTGGCGTCCTTGGCAACGCTGCAACGCCGGCGCCGAAATGGTCCAGATTTTCCAAATGGCGCTGAACATTTCCATTGCCGCGGTTGGGATTCCGGCCACACGTTTCCTGGCAATTTCAAACAGCAGCCGAGATTTGAGCTGAACATTTCTGAGCCCCCCCCCCCCCCCCCCGCAATTCTGCCTTGATGTTTTTAAAACCTTTTGGCCAAAACACCAGAAGTCTTTACGGATTTTGGTTCCCTGCCCCCCAAGGTCAGTGAAAATTGGTTCTCTCTTTTGGGGCCAATTTCAGCTCAGATTTCTCGTGAACTCCCCCCCGCCCCCGCCACACTGGGCCAGTTGAATTTCTTTCCCCTTTTACTGTCTGCAAATTGCCCAGAATGCCCCCCAAATGCCCCCAAAACGTGTCAAAATGTTGCTTTTTGGCCTCTCCAAATGGGTGAGATTCCCCCGGGTCCCGGCCTGGCCCCGCAAGGGGCTTGGGGGATCCCGTGCCCCTGGCCCAGCCCCCGACCCGGCCCCATGAGGGGCTTGGGGGATCCCGCGCCCCTGGCCCAGACCCCGACCCGGCCCCATGAGGGGCTTGGGGGATCCCGCGCCCCTGGCCCAGCCCCCAGCCCGGCCCCATGAGGGGTTTGGGGGATCCCGTGCCCCTGGCCCAGCCCCCGACCCGGCCCCATGAGGGGCTTGGGGGATCCCGTGCCCCTGGCCCAGCCCCCGACCCGGCCCCATGAGGGGCTTGGGGGATCCCGCGCCCCTGGCCCAGCCCCCGACCCGGCCCCATGAGGGCTTTGGGGGATCCTGTGCCCCAGCCGGGCCCCGCGAGGGTCTTGGGGTCCTCACCTGGAGGAGAAGCCGGCATGGCTGGTGGGGGCGGTGAAGGTCCCGCTGAGGACGACGCTGGCGCCGGGCCCCAGGTGCCCCCCAGGGGGGTCGTACCCTTGCAGCAGCCCCAGCTCGTCGGTCACCGAGAAGGTGAACGTGGCCTCGGCCCCGTCGTTCACAAGCAGCACCGCCAGCCACATCACCGTGCCCAGCAGCAGCGTGCCTGGGGGGGCCACAGAGGGGATGAGGGGGGTGGGGGGAGAAATGGGGCAGAGCATTGGGGAGGGGGAGGGGCTATGGAGGAGAGAAGTGGGGCAGGGAGGGGGGACGGGGTGGGGCAGGTCTTTGGGGAGAGGGCTGGACGGGGCAGCTGGTGGGTGGAGGGGCAATGGGTCTGGTGATATAGAGCCAGGCTGCGGGGAGGGAGCTAGGAGCCAGGACTCCTGGGTTCTTCTTCGAGTGATTGCTCACATCCATTCCAGTAGGTGTGCGCGCTGCACGTGCACGTTCGCCGGAAACTTTTTACCCTAGCAACTCCAGTGGGCCGGCAGGTCGCCCCCTGGAGTGGCGCCGCCATGGCGCTCGATATGTACCCCTGCCGGCCCGCCCGCTCCTCAGTTCCTTCTTACCGCCGTGTCGGTCGTTGGAACTGTGGAGCGCGGCATAGCTGTCCTCCACGTCCCTAGCTCTCCTTGTTATCTCTCGTTATCTCTCGTACTGTTAATTAGATTGTTGAGTGTAGATACTAGTACTTAAGTTAAATAGGTTGTAAATAGTTCTTCGCGGGGGCTTAGCCCTTCCCGGCACCCGGCACCGGGCTCATGCCTGGTTCGTCGGGCTTCAAGCAGTGTGCGGCCTGCAAGAAGCCCATGCCCACCTGCGATCCCCACGAAGCGTGCCTGAAGTGCCTGGGGGAATCGCACAGATCGGACAAGTGCCGCATCTGCAAGGCTTGTAAGCCAAGAACAAAGAAGGAGAGGGATCAAAGACTCCGAACTCTCCTCATGGAGGCGGCACTTGACCCGGCGGCTTCGCAGGCCGTGATCTCGGCGCCGGCACCGGATCGCACCGGCACCGAAAAGACTCCCCGGCACCGACCTTCTCCGGCACCGGGGACAGAACAGAGGCCGTCGAAGTCTGCTACTCCGGCCAGGCAGCCCCGACTGGAGCGCCCGGCCTCAACACCGGCCGCGGCGCCGCCGGCACCGTCGACTCCGGGCCCGGCGGGTCCGTCGAGTCCGGTGCCGCCAAGCTCTCCCAGGAGATCTGGGGTTGAGATATTGGTTCCATCCACGCCGGAGACCTTCGCCTCGGCTCGGGACCTCATAGCCCTGACTGAGCCCACTCAGCAGCCACCCCCGGTACCTCCGGTGCGGGTCGTGTCCAGAGGCAAGCCCATGATGTCGGCACCATCTCAGGACTCACGCTCACGATCGAGGTCCCGACGCCACGGTCGCTCCAGATCCTGCCGCCGCTCGCAGTCCCGGCACCGCTCCCCTCGGCGGTACCGGTCGCACTCGCGGTGCCAGTCGGCCTCAAGACGGTCGCGGTCGGACTCCAGCCGCTGATACCGGCACCGCGACTCCAGGAGCCAGTCCCGACGTTACTCGCCGCACCGGTCGACCTCCCGGCACCGAGCTGGTGGCAGGTCCCGGTCTCGGTCGACCTCCCGGCACCGAGCTGGTGGCAGGTCCCGGTCCCGGTCGACCTCCCGGCACCGAGCTGGTGGCAGGTCCCGGTCCCGATCCCGGCACCGAAGCGGCGGCCGGTACCGGTCTAGATCCCGGCACCGTGATAGAACTCGGTCCCGGTCCCGATCCCGGCACCGTTTTGACTCCCGGCACCGGTCCCCGGCACCGAGACATTTGTCCATGCCAACCCGCGCAGACCCTTACCAACCAGGGTCAGCCCCGCCGTGGCCTTCTAGACAGCCGTCGGTCTCTTCCCAAACGGACAGCGGGTATGCGCTGGGCACCGACCGGCAGGCGGCGCTATTTAGCGATCCGCCACAACAAGACCGAGGCCCGCAGCAATGGGGGTTCTGGACACCCTGGGCATACCACCAAGCCCAGGGGCCCCAACAGCTCCCTGCTAGGCCTGCGATGGCGGAGCGTAGGGCGCCAGAAGCCTCGTTGTCTCGCCCCCCTCCCTCCCCGGATGGGGAGGAAGGGTCCAAGCAACAAGACTCCGCTCTGGCTCCTCAGGCAGAGGCGAGGGCCGAGGGAGACCCTCCATTAGACACTCTCTTGCCGGGGGTCTCCTCATCCTCCTCCCCGGATGAAGCAGTGGCTGGTACCTCCTCCAACAGCCCCCCCCCCCCCCCGCTGGATCTCAGAGCGCACCAAGACCTCCTCAGGCGAGTAGCTCAGAATCTGAGTCTGCAAGCCGAGGAGGTCTCAGAAATAGAGGATCCGATCGTCACCATCCTTTCAGCAGATGCTCCCACCAGGGTCGCCCTGCCCTTCGTAAGAACCATCCAGGCCAACGCCAACACCATCTGGCAGTCTCCGGCCTCCATCCCCCCTACTGCGAAGGGCGTCGAGAGGAAGTACATGGCCCCTTCTAAAGGCTATGAGTACCTCCATGTACACCCGACACCGGGTTCCCTGGTGGTTCAATCTGTGAATGATAGAGAGCGTCATGGGCAGGAGGCTCCAGCCCCCAAATCCAGAGAGGCCAGGCGAATGGACCTCCTCGGCCGTAAGGTATACTCGGCTGGGGCGCTGCAGCTCAGGGTTTCGAACCAGCAAGCCCTGCTGAGCAGATACGGCTTCAACTCCTGGGTGGCAGCAGACAAATTCAAGGAGCTGCTGCCGCAAGACGCTTGCCAGGAATTTGCAGCCATCTTGGATGAAGGCAAGAAGGTCGCACGCACGTCCTTGCAAGCTTCTTTGGACGCCGCAGACTCGGCTGCCCGTACCCTCGCGTCGGGAGTAACGATGCGTCGCATCTCCTGGCTGCAGGTTTCTGGCCTTCCGGCGGAGCTCCAGCATACCATCCAGGACCTCCCTTTCGAAGGCCAGGGCCTGTTTTCTGAAAAGACAGACCCCAGACTCAAGAGTCTGAAAGATAATCGGGTCATTATGCGGTCCCTCGGGATGCACACACCGGGAACGCAACGCAGACCCTTCCGGCCACAGCAACAACAACAACGCAGGCCGTATTCCCAGTTCCGCCAGCGGCAGGACCTTAACAGGCGCCGCGGCAGGAATGGAAGGCGCAGGCATTCGGGGAACCAAGGGGGGCAGAACCAAGGCTCCTCTAAGCCCCCGCCTGGACCTAAGCCTTCATTTTGAAGGTGCGCTCGAGGGCGCAGTAACAGTTTCCCCCATGGATCCTTCTCCCCCGTTTTCCAACCGCCTTTCGTTTTTCCTCCCGGCGTGGTCCCAAATAACTTCAGACCGCTGGGTCTTACGCATGGTGCAGACGGGATACCGCCTGCAGTTTGTATCATTTCCTCCTTCCCGCCCCCCTTCCTCGTCCCTCTTCAGGGACCCCTCTCACGAGCAATTCCTTCGGCAGGAGGTGCAGACGCTCCTCAGCAAAGGAGCTATAGAGGCGGTTCCGGAAAGCGAGAAAGGCAAGGGGTTTTATTCCCGCTACTTTCTGATCCCCAAGGCCAAGGGAGGCCTCAGGCCTATCCTCGACCTGCGAGAGCTCAACAAATACCTGGTGAAGTTGAAGTTCCGCATGGTATCCCTGAGGACCATTATCCCATCCCTGGATCCGGGAGACTGGTACGCCGCCCTCGACATGCAGGACGCGTATTTTCACATTGCCATTTGGCCACACCACAGACGTTTCCTTCGCTTCGTGGTGGGCCCCCTTCATTACCAATTTGCAGTCCTCCCATTTGGCCTGTCCACGGCCCCGAGGGTGTTTACAAAATGCATGGCAGTGGTTGTGGCGCATCTTCGGCGCAATCGTATCCACGTGTTTCCTTATCTGGACGATTGGTTGATTCGGGGCACGTCGGAACAACAAGTCCGCAGCCACGTCCGAGTGATCACCGGCATGTTCGCCACTTTGGGCCTCTTGATAAACACGGGCAAGTCCACCCTGATTCCCACGCAAAGGGTGGAATTCATCGGGGCCGTGCTGGACGCCACTGTGGCCAGGGCCTTGCTGCCATTGCAGAGGTTCCAGGCCTTGTCGGCGATCGTTCAACGACTGCGGACAGCCCCCTTGACATCAGTGCGGACATGTCTAGCCCTGTTAGGCCACATGGCGGCTTGCACCTTTGTGACCGGTTACGCTCGGCTCCGCATGAGGCCCCTCCAGTTGTGGCTCATCGATCATTACAGGCCGGCAAGACAGCCGCTAGACATGCTAATCACAATCCCCCAGAGGGTATTAGATTCTCTTGGCTGGTGGCTAGACCAGTCCGTGCTATGTGCGGGACTCCCTTTCCACCCACCTCAGCCCTCGGTGTCCCTGACAACGGATGCCTCAGATCTAGGCTGGGGGGCCCACCTAGGGACCCTGAGAACGCAGGGCCTGTGGTCCCAGGAGGAGGCGGGGTTGCACATCAACATGCGGGAGTTGAGAGCGGTCTGCCTTGCTTGTCAAACGTTCTGCCATCAGCTTCAGGGTCGTTGTGTCGCAGTGTTCACCGACAACACGACGACCATGTATTATATCAACAAGCAAGGCGGCACCAGATCCTCCCCCCTGTGTCACGAGGCGATGCGACTCTGGGACTTTTGTGTAGCCCACTCCATTCACCTCAGGGCTTCCTTCCTCCCCGGAGTACGGAACACTCTGGCGGATCGATTGAGCAGATCCTTCCTGTCACACGAGTGGTCCCTTCGCCCGGACGTCGCCCTCTCCATCTTCCGGAGGTGGGGTTATCCCCGGGTGGACCTCTTCGCGTCCAGGGGGAACAGGAAGTGCCAAGCGTTCTGCTCCTTTCAGGGCAGGGAGCCCGGGTCGATAGCGGATGCCTTCCTCATCCAGTGGTCGACCCACCTGTACTAGGCGTTTCCCCCGTTCCCTCTGGTCCACAGGGTCCTTCTGAAGGTGCGCAGGGACAGGGCTCGCGTGATCATGGTAGCCCCGGCATGGCCCAGGCAGCACTGGTACCCCATGCTGCTGGACCTGACCATAGCCGACCCAGTTCCCCTGCCCCTTCACCCGGACCTGATTACCCAGGAGCACGGGACTCTCTGTCACCCGGACCTGCAGTCGCTGCACCTAGCGGCGTGGCTCCTGCGTGGCTGACTGGTTCTGAGCTGCGCTGCTCCTCGCCGGTGAGGGAGGTGCTTTTGGGCAGCAGGAAGCCTTCCACGAGAGCGACATATTCGGCCAAGTGGAAGCGTTTCTCCTGTTGGTGCGTGGAGAGAAATCTCTGCCCTATGGAAGTGTCGGTGGCCGACATCTTAGACTACGTTTGGTCCCTCAAACAGCAAGGTCTGGCCTTATCGTCGTTGCGAGTCCACCTGGCAGCTATCTCCACCTTTCACCCGGGTGCGGATGGTCGCTCTGTTTTTTGTCACCCGACGGTGTCTAGATTCCTTAAGGGGCTGGAACGTTTATACCCTAACGTCCGTCCCCCTGCTCCAACCTGGGATCTTAACCTGGTGTTGTCCCGGCTCATGGGACCCCCCTTTGAGCCGTTAGCTACTTGCTCCCTGCTTTTCCTCTCTTGGAAGACTGCCTTTCTAGTAGCTATCACCTCAGCTAGGCGGGTGTCGGAGCTCCGGGCTCTCGTGGTAGATCCCCTGTATACGGTCTTCCACAAGGACAAGGTGCAGCTGAGACCACACCCTGCCTTTCTCCCCAAGGTGGTCTCGTCCTTCCACATCAGCCAAGAGATATTCCTTCCGTTTTTTTTTCCCGAAACCTCACTCTTCAGGCAGGGAGCAGCAGCTCCACTCGCTTGATGTCCGTAGGGCTCTCGCGTTCTACGTGGAGAGGACTAAGCCCTTCCGCAAATCCCCCCAGCTTTTCGTGGCGGTAGCGGACCGCATGAAAGGGCTTCCTATCTCCTCCCAGAGGTTATCCTCATGGGTAACGTCCTGTATCAGGACCTGCTATGACTTGGCCCATGTCCCTACGGGCCGTGTGACTGCGCATTCTACCAGGGCTCAGGCGTCGTCGCTGGCTTTCCTCGCCCGTGTGCCCATTCAGGAGATTTGTAGGGCGGCGACCTGGTCCTCTGTCCACACCTTCGCTTCCCATTATGCCCTGGTCCAGCAGTCCAGAGATGATGTGGCCTTCGGCTCTGCAGTGCTCCATGCCGTGACCTCTCACTCCGACCCCACCGCCTAGGTAAGGCTTGGGATTCACCTAACTGGAATGGATGTGAGCAATCACTCGAAGAAGAAAAGACGGTTACTCACCTTTGTAACTGTTGTTCTTCGAGATGTGTTGCTCACATCCATTCCGCACCCGCCCTCCTTCCCCACTGTCGGAGTAGCCGGCAAGAAGGAACTGAGGAGCGGGCGGGCCGGCAGGGATATATATTGGGCGCCATGGCGGCACCACTCCAGGGTGCGACCTGCCGGCCCACTGGAGTTGCTAGGGTAAAAAGTTTCCGGCGAACGTGCATGCGGCGCGCACACCTAACTGGAATGGATGTGAGCAACACATCTCGAAGAACAACAGTTACAAAGGTGAGTAACCGTCTTTTCTCTTCCTGGCTCGGAGAGGGGAGGGGGGGTTTCTAGTGGGTTAGAGCAGGGGAGGGGCTATGGGGGGCAGTTGGCAGTGGGGTGAGTGGTGGGGGGGCAGGATGGCGGACGGGGAGGGACACGTGGTGGGGGAGGGCGATGGCGGACGGGGGTGGGGTGGGATTAGCCCCCCTGGGACACTCACCGTTCTGTCCATCCAAGGCCCGGACCTGCACCAACTTGGTGGCCAGGGGGTCGGGGCAGACGTGGGTGAAGGGGAGCCCGGTGCCTGTCAGCCCCTCCATGCCCAGCACTGTGGCCTGTGGGGGGCGGAGAACAGAGCTGAAGGGGGGGCCTGGCTTGGCGGGGGGGCACATCGGGGCGCCCCAGGGCAGGTCCCTACCGGCAGCTGGAAGCTGATGGGTGCCAGGCCCAGCAGGTTCCCGCTGGTGTCCGTGCTCTGGTTCAGCGGCGCGGTGCCCACCAGGCCGCCGGCACCACCCAGGGCCAGGAGCTGCATCAGCCGGGCGCCGCGGGCCTCCCCCAGCAGCCGGGCTGAGACGGTGTAATTCGCCCCTGCGGGAGGGGGCAGAGAGACGGGAGTCACCAGAGCACCCCCGGCACCCCACAGGCGTTACCTCGCATGGGCGTTACCTCCCCTGGGCGTTACCTCCCCTTGGCGTTACCTCGCACGGGCATCACCTTGCACGGGTGTTACCTCGCATGGGCGTTACCTCCCCTTGGTGTTACCTCGCACGGGTGTTACCTCCCCTGGGTGTTACCTCGCATGGGCGTTACCTCCCCTTGGCGTTACCTCGCACGGGTGTTACCTCCCCTGGGCGTTACCTCGCATGGGCGTTACCTCCCCTTGGCGTTACCTCGCACGGGCATCACCTTGCACGGGTGTTACCTCGCACGGGCATTACCTCCCCTTGGCGTTACCTCGCACGGGCATCACCTTGCACGGGTGTTACCTCGCACGGGCGTTACGTCCCCTTGGCATTACCTCGCACGGGTGTTACCTCCCCTTGGTGTTACCTCGCACGGGTGTTACCTCCCCTGGGCGTTACCTCACACGGGTGTTACCTCCCCTTGGCGTTACCTCGCACAGGCATCACCTTGCACGGGTGTTACCTCGCACAGACGTTATCTCCCCTTGGCTTTTGTGACGATGCTATTCTGGCGGGACCCAACTGAGGTGCCAATTCAGGACCAATTGCTCAAACAGGGCAGTCACAGCCCCAGGCTGCGGGGTTTCCACCTCTAAGGCAAACCAAACCAGCCAGACAAAAAGGACTTTGGTTTCACCCCACTGGCTAACCACACGTCACACAAGCAATTTCCTTAGACACTCCAGTCTCCCAGTATCACCACCAGTGCCACCCGTCCTGGGCATGAATGGTTATGAAAACCAACACCCCAGTAAAAGAAAATGGTTCTCTCGATCCCAAAGGACCAAGCCCCAGACCCAGGTCAATATACACATCAGATCTTACCCACAAATCACGCTGTGGCCAATCCTTTAGAATCTAAACTTTAAAGGTTTATTCATAAAGGGAAAAAGGTAGAGCTGAGAGCTAGAATTGGTTAAATGGGATCAATTACATCCAGTAATGGCGAAGTTCTTAGTTCAGGCTTGTAGCAGTGCTGGAGTAAACTGCAGGTTCAAATCAAGTCTCTGGAGTACATCCCCCGCTGGGATGCGTTATCAGTCCCTTGTGTAGAGCTTCAGCTTGTAGCAAAGTCCCTCCAGAGGTAGGAAGCAGGATTGAAGACAAGATGGAGATGAGGCATCAGCCTTATATAGGCTTTTCCAGGTGTAAGAACACTTCTTGGCTCTTACTGTGGAAAATCACAGCAAAATGGAGTTTGGAGTCACATAGGCAAGTCCCTGCACACCCTGCTGAGTTACAAGGCGTATCTGCCTCCTCTCAATGGGTCAGCTGTGTAGCTGATGGTCCTTAATGGGCCATCAAGCAGGCTAAGCAGAGCTAACACCAACTTGTCTGGGGTGTCACCCAGAACTGCAGCATCAATTTGAAATACAGACAGTATAGAGCCAATACTCATAACTTCAACTACAAAATGATACAGACACACAGACAGCATCATCACAACCAGTAACCCGTAACCTGGTCTTAGACACCTTATATGACCCCCTTTACCTAGGATTTGGTGCCACTACAGGACCTTGGTTGCAACCCATGTTCTACATGGTCCCAGTTTATATCAATAACGTCACAAGGACCCACCAAGGGAAGCGGTGGATTGTCACCTCCAGCCTGGGGGGCCGCCCTGGAAGCCGCATTGTCCAAGGAGGAGCCGGCGGTAGCTGGGTGCAGTCGGGAGGAGACCAGGCTTGAAGGCCGAACATCGTCTACTGGCCATCGCCTCTAAGAAACGCAAGGGACGCGGGCGAGGGAGGCCTGGCACTTGGACAATCGCCATCTGGCCACCCCCTCGGCTTTCTCTCCCCGGCTCTGGGAGGGGAGTGGGGGCTGGTGGTTAGAGCAGGGGGGGGCTGGGAGCCAGGACTCCTGGGTTCTCTGCCGGCTCTGGGAGGGGACTGGGGGCTGGGAGCCAGGACTCCTGGGTTCTCTCCCTGGCTCTGGGGGAGAGTGGGGACTAGTGGTTAGACCAGGGGGGTCTCCGGATAGGAAAGGGGGAAGTGGGGCCATTATTGTTATTTCTGGGGTGTTTTTCATGGCTGGTTTGAGGGCGAGGCTGATGGTGGAGTCAGCACAGGCCACGGGGTGTGTGGTGGGCTGCGAAAGACGGGGTGGTGGGGGAAAGATGCAGAGGCAGAATCGCAGCTGGGGAGCGCCCGAGAGACGGGCCGGAGGGAGGGGCCGAGTCACGAAGAAACAAAAGAACAAGTGTAAAAGCAATGAGGGGACGGACGGGGGGAGCCGGGGGAGGCCGAGGGACGGACGGGGGGGAGCCGGGGGAGGCTGAGGGGAGGGACGGGGGGAGCCGGGAGAGGCCGAGGGGACGGATGGGAGGGGCCAGGGGAGGCCGAGGGGACAGACGGGGGGAGCCGGGAGAGGCCGAGGGGACGGACGGGGGGGGCCAGGGGAGGCCGAGGGGACAGACGGGGGGAGCTGGGAGAGGCCGAGGGGATGGACGGGAGGGGCCAGGGGAGGCCGAGGGGACGGACGGGAGGGGCCAGGGGATGCTGAGGGACGGACGGGGGGAGCCGGGGGAGGCCGAGGGGACGGACGGGAGGGGCCAGGGGATGCTGAGGGACGGACGGGGGGAGCCGGGGGAGGCCGAGGGGAGGGACGGGGGGAGCTGGGGCAGGCGGAGGGATTGACGAACGAAGGGAGGAAGAAAGGGACGAATGAAGAAGGGAGGGGAGGGGAGGGGAGGGGTCGGCGCCACCTTCCCCCCCTTCTCCGGCCGTTTTGTCTCATTCCTTCTTTTCTTCCCTCCCCTCCCGCCAGGGCCCCCCCACCGCCCCCCCGGTGCAGGCGCGCTCAGCTTGGGCCTAGGCGCCGCCGTGGGGGTCACTGGCGCAGCCGCCGCCCTGATTTTGATCTGCCACAAGAGACGACGTGAGTGGGACGGGGCCCCTGGAACTGGGGCACCACTGAGCCCCCCAACCCGCCAGCCTGGGCTCCCCCTCGCACTGAGCTGCAGATCCCCCCGGCTGCCCTTTCACCACCGTTTCACACTCACAGGGACACACCCCGCTGCCATTACAGGGTCACACTAGCCTCCTGGCTGCCCTTTCACCAGTGTTTCACACTCACAGGGACACACCCCGCTGCCATTACAGGCAGGGTCTCTGCCACTAGCCTCCTGGCTGCCCTTTCACCACCGTTTCACACTCACAGGGACACACCCCGCTGCCATTACAGGCAGGGTCTCTGCCACTAGCCTCCTGGCTGCCCTTTCACCAGCGTTTCACACTCACAGGGACACACCCAGCTGCCATTACACGCAGGGTCTCTGCCACTAGCCTCCTGGCTGCCCTTTCACCAGTGTTTCACACTCACAGGGACACACCCCGCTGCCATTACACGCAGGGTCTCTGCCACTAGTCTCCCAGGTGCACTTTCACCAGTGTTTCACACTCACAGGGACACACCCCGCTGCCATTACACGCAGGGTCTCTGCCACTAGTCTCCCAGGTGCACTTTCACCAGTGTTTCACACTCACAGGGACACACCCAGCTGCCATTACACGCAGGGTCTCTGCCACTAGCCTCCTGGCTGCACTTTCACCAGTCTTTCACACTCACAGGGACACACCCCGCTGCCATTACAGGCAGGGTCTCTGCCACTAGCCTCCTGGCTGCACTTTCACCAGCCTTTCACACCTGTAGGGACACGCCCAGCTGCCGTTACACACAGGGTCTCTGACCACCAGCCTCCCGGCTGCACTTTCACCAGCGTTTCACACTCACAGGGACACTCTCAGCTGCTGTTACACGCCGGGTCTCTGACCACCAGCCTCCCAGCTGCGCTTTCACCAGCGTTTCAGTGTTTTCTCACTGAGCCGTTAGCCTTGTTTGGCCTTTAGCCTGTCATACCCGAAAGGCTCCTCGTGGGTGTTCTCAACCTCAGGACGTGTTTCAGTAACATGCGCAGACAAACGCCACATCACACCCGCCGGTAGCGCACACAGTCCGACCAGAAGGGCCTGTCGAGCAGATCCCGACTTCTACAACGAGACCTCGCAAGGCGCACTTTGCACAAAACGTCTCCTAATTACACAACAGTGGTGAATAGTGAGGTGACGGCGTCACAGGGAGATTGAGGGGGGGCTGCCAGAGACACCGACCCTCAGGCCCAGCCTTGAACCCCAAGCTCCAACCACAGACCCTAATGCTACCCCCATCCCCAACCAGAGACCCCCAACCCTGTCCCTACCCCTCACCAGGGATCCTGACATTGACCCTGACCACTAACTGGGGCCCTTACGAGCTAGTGATTGATAATTGGCTCCTGGTCATTGATTATTTGTGATCATTAGCTACTGATTGGCTATTGACTACTTATTATTGATTATTGGCTAGTGATTATTGGCTTCTGGTTGGCAATTGGCTCCTGGTTATTGATTATTCACGATTATTAGCTACTGATTAATTCTATTGATTATTGGCTATTGATTACTAGCTACTGACTGATAATTGGCTCCTGGCTATCGATTATTGGCTACTGAATATTTATTATTATCTGCTGATCACTGGTGACCAATTGTCGAGTTTTGGGTCCTGGTTCCTGGGTAAAGATTCTTGCTGGATTCCTGGCCACCAGCGACTGACAAATGGCTCCTGATTATTGCCTAAAGGTTATTGACGACTGGCTGCTGCCCATTGGCTAATGGCTTCTGCTTATTGGCTTCTGCCCAGAGTTGTCTATTGGCAACTAATGGTCAATTCCTGGCTACCACTCCCCGTCGGCTGCCGCTCACAGACCGTTAGTGACCGGCGATTACCGGCTGGCTACCGACTCGTGTTCAGTGGCTACTGGCGCGTGTTGGCCGTGCTGGCTGCTGCTGAGCCCTGGCTACTGGCGGCTGATTTATGCTGGTGCCAAGAACTGATTATTGGCTCTTCCTGGGAACGGATTAAAATGGGCTACTCGTTCTTCTAATTGGCTATTGGCTGAGCTGGGAGTCTGGGCCGCTGACTAGCGATTCCTGCCCCTACTGGCTAATTAATTACGTTAATGATCCCCCAGACCAGAGAGAAGTAGGACCCCAGACAGAAGCCCCAGTGCAGGTGAGACCCCGCTGGGAGGATGGACCGAGGGGTGTGTGGAGGGATGGACGGAGGAGGGGGGGGGATGGGGGGAGGGGTGTGGAGGGGATGGACGGATGGAGGGGTGTGGGGGGATGGAGGGAGGGGTGTGGAGGGGATGGACGGATGGAGGGGTGTGGGGGGATGGAGGGAGGGGTGTGGAGGGGATGGAGGGAGGGGTGTGGGGGGGGATGGACGGATGGAGGGGTGTGGGGGGATGGAGGGAGGGGTGTGGAGGGGATGGAGGGAGGGGTGTGGGGGGGGATGGACGGATGGATGGAGGGTGTGGGGGGATGGAGGGAGGGGTGTAGGGGGGATGTGGGGAAGGAGGGATGGATGGAAGGGTGTGAGGGGGATGGAGGGAGGGGAGTGGAGGGGATGAGGGATGGACGGAGGGGTGTGGAGGGGATGGGAGGTTGGACGGAGGGGTGTGGGGGGATGGGGGATGGACAGATGGATGAAGAGGTGTGTGGGGGATAGATGGATGGAGGGAGGGGAGTGGAGGGGATGGGCATGGGGGGATGGATGGAGGGGTGTAGGGGGGATGGAGGGAAGGGTGTGGAGGGGATGGAGGGAGGGTTGTGGAGGGGTGGGGGGGATGGAGGGAGGGGTGTGGGGGGGAATGGGGGGATGGATGGATGGAGGGAGGAAGGGAGGGGAGTGGAGGGGATGGGGGATGGAGGGATGGATGGAGGGGTGTGGGGGGGAATGGGGGGATGGATGGATGGAGGGAGGAAGGGAGGGGAGTGGAGGGGATGGGGGATGGGGGGATGGATGGAGGGGTGTAGGGGGGATGTGGGGAAGGAGGGCTGGATGGAGGGGTGTGGGGGGATGGAGGGAGGGGTGTGGGGGGAATGGGGGGATGGATGGAGGGAGGGAGGGAGGGGAGTGGAGGGGATGGGGGATGGGGGGATGGATGGAGGGGTGTGGAGGGGATGGGGGATGGATAGAGAGGTGTGAGGGGGATGGAGGGAGGGGTGTGTGTGGGGATGGGGGGATGGACGGAGAGGTGTGGGGGGGATGTGGGGGAGGAGAGATGGACGGAGGGGTGTGAGGGGGGTGGATGGATGGAGGGAGGGGTGTGGGGGGGATGGAGGGAGGGGTGTGGGGGCGATGGAGGGATGGAGGGAGGGGTGTGGGGGGGGATGGACGGAGAGGTGTGGGGGGGATGTGGGGGAGGAGAGATGGACGGAGGGGTGTGGGGGGATGGACGGATGGAGGGAAGGGTTTGGGGGGGATGGAGGGAGGGGTGTGCGCAGGGACAGGCAGCTCTGTACCTGGGGGGGTGGATCTGTGAGTTGGGGGCTCCCCTGCCAGAGGTGCAGGGGGTGGGGAGAAGCCTGGCCTGGGGGGTGGCTCGGGATGTGGGCTGATCCCGGCTGGGGGGCTGTCTGTGTGGGGTGGCAGGACTGTGTGGGGCAGATCACCTGGGGGAAGAGCTGAGGGGACAATCCTGGCCGGGGGTGGCTTGGGGGGCTAATGGGGGCGGGAGGGGGCTGACAGGGCTGAGGGGGATCTGTGGGGGGCGATGGGGCCATGGGGGGGGTCTGAGGGGTCTGTGGAGGGGGGGCTACCGGGCTGTGGGTTCGGTGGGGGGGTGGGGGGGCTGGGGGGCGCTGACAGGTCCGCGTGGGGTGACGGGTCCATCTCTGCCCGTCTCGCCCAGGCCCTGGAGCTGAGGGTGAAGCCGGGTCGGTGCCCGGCACCCGCGGGTGATCTCATCATCTACGCCCCCATTGGGGGCAGCCTGGGGCTAGGGGCTCGGCCGGGGGGGGGATGGAGACCCCCCCACATCCACCACCCCTCCACCCCACACACATACCCCCCCACGCACACAGCCCTCCCCCCCACATCTTGTACCGCACATGCACCCCACACACCGACCCACAGCCCCCCATATGCCCCCCACCATCCCAAGCACCCCCTGCCCCACCCCCCCACATATCCCCACATCCACCACCCCTCCACCCCACACACATATCCCCCCACACATACAGCCATCCTCCCCACATCCTGTACCGCACACGCACCCCACACACCGACCCACAGCCCCCCATATGCCCCCCACCATCCCAAGCACCCCCTGCCCCACCCCCCCACATATCCCCACATCCACCACCCCTCCACCCCACACACATACCCCCCCACGCACACAGCCCTCCCCCCCCACATCCTGTACCGCACATGCACCCCACACACCGACCCACAGCCCCCCATATGCCCCCCACCATCCCAAGCACCCCCTGCCCCACCCCCGCACATATCCCCACATGCACACATCCCTCCACCTCACACACGCACCCCCATGTCCCCCCACACCATTCCATGCACCCCCTTCACTCCGCCCCACACGTGCCCCCCTCCACACCCCACCACCCCACACACATACCGCCATATGCACACACACCCTCCCCCCCAGCCCTCCGATCCTCCCACACCCCACATGCCACCATCACATGCACCCCCCCTGCCCCACACGTGCCCCCCTCCACACACTCCCAACCCCCCACCCACCCCCTGCCCCTCACACACACACACACCCCGCTCCACACACGCACCCCCCCACGCCCCCATGCCCCCCCACTTCCCCTCACACCACACGTGCACCCCCCCACGCACCGCCCCCTCACCCCACACACAGCACCGCCAGGAGGGGGCAGCAGGGACCCCCCCAAACCAGCCCCACTGCAGTTCTCCATCCTCCCAGCAGGGAGCTGCAGTTCCACCCTTCGGCACCAGGGGGCGGCCTCGCCCTGCAGTATTCTCCGGGCCCCCCCGCCCCCCCGGCACAAGCTACTCCAGGGCTCCCGGGTCCGTGCTCCCCCCCAGGTGCCTCCATCCCCCTGGCTGCAGCCCCCCCCAGCCGTCCCCACCTGCCCGTCTCTGGCCCTGTGATGCTGAGTCTGGGGTGGAGCCCGCCCGGAGCTGGGCCCGAGCAGCTCCAGGAACTGGGACCGTTTCCAGGCCTGGCACGGCACTGGGAGGGAACCAGGCTGGCTAACCATCCCCGGCTCACGTGAGGGGGGCCCAGAGACGCTGTGAGACGCCGTAACCCCCCCTCGCCAAAATGGCTAGAAAAATCCACAGAGCGGCTAAGCAAAGCTTGGGAGACCAGCTAGTGAAACCCGGAGCCGGGCTAGTGAAACCCGGAGCCGGGCTAGTGAAACTTGGAGCCGGGTTAGTGAAACCCGGAGCCGGGCTAGTGAAACCTGGAACCGGGCTGGCGGCCCAACGCGGCGAGGGAAAAGACTGTGGGTTTGGCCTGGCTACAGGCAGGGGCGAGGGGCCAGCAGCAGCCCCTGGGCCTGTGAGCTCTGTCACGGGGCTCGTGTGTTTAGATCTGGAGGTTCTGTGGGGTGGGGGGATCCCGGTGCTTGGGGAGCAGGGGCTGCGGATCTGGAGTGAGGGGCACCAGCAGAGTCTAGTCTTGGGCTCCCCCCACTCCAGAGCTCTGCCCATGCCCCTCCTAGCCTGCAGCCCCTGCTAGCCCAGCGCTGCCCCCCCAGCTCTGCCGGTGCCTCTCACTCCCGACCTGCAGCCCCTGCCAGCCCAGCCCTGCCCCCCTGCTCTGCTGGTGCCCCTCACTCCCGACCCGCAGCCCCCCTGCTCTGCCAGTGCCCCTCACTCTTGGTCACAGCTTCTGAAGAGGACCCAAGCCATCCACCCAGTGGCCAGCGCCGGACTCCCTGTCCCTTCCTGACCCCTGTTCCCGGCGCTCACTCTCCACCTTGGAGCATGAGGGTTAACTGCTGCCGTGCTGGTTCCTCAGGCGGTAGAAGACACGGCCGGTGTCTGTTTCCTCCCGCAGGGCGTGAGAGCCAGTGACCCAGTTTTTCCACCCCCCTGGCCGCTCGGCAGCCGCTTATGCAACCCGGCCTCCAGCCCCGCTCAGGAAACAGGCCCTGGGCTGTGTGTGGTCGGCTGAGCGCTCGGGCGGCCGCGTGGGGCTGAACCGCACACGTCGAGAGCAGCTGATCTGCAGCGGGGCTGGCTCCACAGGGAGGAAAGGAACGAAGGACCCAGGACTCCAGGCTCCCCAGATCCCTCTCTTGTGCCTGGCCCCCCCATCGGTCCCCCACCTTGGGCAGCTCCATCTCCAGCTGGACGGGGTGAAGGGCGAACGTCGGCCCGGGGGGGTCTCGGGTAGGAGCCGGGAGGGGAATTTCCCCCGGCTGGAGCCTGGCTCCGTTCTGGTGCCTGCGATTCGAGGGGGACGTGGGGCACTCGGGGAGGAGGCCCCGGGACAATGAAAGGGTTAGAAATCGGCCTCCACGCGAGACCCCCCAGGAGCTCGGTCCATGAGCTGAGCACAGCCAGCGAGGGGGGGACGTGTCCCCGGCTGGAGGCACCGACCAGGGGAACCAAACATGCCCCCCCCCCGAGGTCCTCAGGCAGGCAGGGGATCGAACCCCAGCCTGGCTGGGAGCCGGAGCCAGAGCTGGGCAGAGCCAGCCTGGGAACAAGGTGTCGGCTTGTGCCAGGAGGGGGGCGATTTCCCTGGGGCGGCTCCCACCGGGGTGAGGTTTGAACCAAGGGAGGGTTCCTTTGGGAGCAGCTGCCCTGTTCAAACAGCCAGTAACTGGCTGGGGAGGGGCGGGAGGGGGATCAGGGCCATTTGCAGCCACGGGGTCGTCTCACGAAGCGACTGAGGTGGGAGCAGGACACGCAGGGTGGGCGAGGGGGCCCGGGCCCCAGCCTTGGCACTGAATACAGGTGTGCCAATGTAAGAACATGTTGACCTAAATTCATGTGTCCAGTACGCCTGGCTCCCAGCCCCCTCCCCCCCTAACTACTAGGCCCCACTCCCCTCCCAGAGCCGGGAGAGAACCCAGGAGTCCTGGCTCCCAGCTCCCCCTGCTCTAACCACCAGCCCCCACTCCCCTCCCAGAGCCACGAGAGAACCCAGGAGTCCTGGCTCCCAGCCCCCCCGCTCTAACCACCAGCCCCCGCTCCCCTCCCAGAGCTGGGGAAAGAACCCAGGAGTCTTGGCTCCCAGCCCCCCCATCTCACCACTAGACCCTGCTCCCCTCCCAGAGCTGGGGATGGAACCCAGGAGTCCGGACCCCTCCCCCCTCACTTGGCCCTTGGGCCGGAAGCCTGAAGCATGCCAGGAACTGGCCGCGTTAGGCAGGTGGTGCTCAGAGGCTCATTTCCTGAGCCCCCCCCCGCCAGTGCGAGTCACACCAGCCCTGAACCTGCACACCTGTGGCCTCGCACCCGGCAGCCATGGCCCCAGGCCCCCTGCTCTGGACCTTGGCCCTGATTGCAGGTGAGTGGGGAGGGGGGATTTGAACCCGCAGCCCAGCCAGGCAGTGCCGGAGCTGGGAGGCACTGCCCTGCCGGGTATCTGTGGGCACAGAGGGCCAGAGGGGTCTGTGGGTGGATAGATGCTGTATGGCCGGGGTGGGTGGGCACACTGATCCATCCATCCCCCTGCACCCACCCTGCCCATCCCTAGCCACTGCCATCTCCTGCGCCCATCCCTGGCTAAATCCCTCTCCTGAGCGGGCACCGGGAGATGGGGCTGACCCGGTGACCGGAGGGACCCAGCATTGCCCGGGGGCCGATAACTCGCTGCACCGGGATGAATGTACCCAGGAGCGGCCCGGGCCATGGGGCATCGCTCCGAGCTGGTCCTGGAGGGCACCGGCAGAGCCAGCTGCGTGTGCACGGGCCCTATCCCTGGGGTCACCGGCTGGGACGTGCAAGGGGTGATCATCTCAAAACCAGGGGCTCTCGGCCTTTTCCTGCCCGAGCCCCCCACAACATGCCTGCCAATTCTCCAGGGCCCCACACCAAGGGGGACCCGCAAAGCTACATCGCTCAGGCTTTGCTTTCGGCGCTGGCTGGCTTGGGGGCCCCAGCTTTGGTCCCGGCTTTCGGCCCTGGCTTGGTGGCCCCCGAAACCTGCTCGGACCCCTGCTTGGGAGCGGCTGCTCTGAACTAACCTGACGGATCCAGGCACCACGTTAACGATTCCGCCTTCAAAACGCAAGCGATTCAGTAACGAACGTGGCCCATTTCTCAGTGAGCGGCTCCATCCGTCTCACACCTAAATTCCTCTGGCACCGTCTGGAGCCATTACATTGTCGCAGCTCAGGCCAGGACATAACGACCCACGATTTAACGCCTGACCCCAGTTCACTATTACATGTTCCCCGCTAAGCCCCCGAAACAGGCTGCAAGTTCTGAATGAAACCCAGAAAACTATTTAAAAATCCATGTAGTTTAATTCACGAGCTTTTCTTATGGCCGGTATCAGCCAATCGTGGCGATTTCTTTGTTACTAGGACATTACGGCAAAGTATTTAAATCAACCTGAAATTACTGCAATTTCTTTGAGCGAATCCGAGCCAAGCGAGACCATTTATTTGTTCACCGTTTGCAAATTCTTGCCACGTCTTCAAAGAATTAATCCTAGAAACGGATAGAAAGTGATTCCAATGAATCCGAGTATATTGAGGAAGTTTAGGAGCTAATCCCAGATCATTCTGCCATATTTAAATATTAATCCCAGGGAACACTTGTAATTTAAAATATAATTTCAGCAAATTAATTAACCATTTGAGTAACTCTAGTAAACTCTTTTTCTTTATAATTTAATTGCTGCTAATAAAGATAATTTATTTGGTTATTCCTCGAAAATTACTGCAAAGTCCACTGACTTTTTGTGGTTCCTTTGGAATATAATCCCAGTTTGAAATAATCCTGCTGAAATATTGCAAAGTATTCAAGACTTTGTTCCACTGGATAATTTCAGTCTCTTTAAGAGTAAAGTCAGCAATTCATTGCAATTTATTTCAGAGTTAATGGTACTAAATTATTGTTTAATTAAACGAAATGATTACAGTCCGGTTCCTAGGAAACGAATGCAGTTCTTTGTAATTACCAGCCAAGTGTTGCAATGGATTTGAGATTCTCAGCAGAATTATTACAATTTATTTAAACCAAATCCTGAAACAATTGTTGCAGTTTAAAAAAAACACAGTAAATTATTGCAATTTCTTAAAAAATATAATCCCAGCCATTTAATTGCAAAGTCCATTAACATTAATCTCAATACAACAATTGTGATTCAATGCATTCATCCGATGACGTTGTGAGAACGTATCTGTTACTCCGTGGAAATGGCTGCAGCAATTTAAAATCGAATTCAAGTGAACGATATCAATTTATTTCCGAGTCCAAGGCAGAGAATTATTGCAATGTCATCGTTAATCCTGCAAACGATTGAAATGTAATTAAATAATAATCCCAGGGCAACTATTTCAATGTCCTTAAAAATAATTGTAGTAAATTGTTGTGACGCATTTCAGAATCAAACCCAGAAGATTAGAAATGAATTCCAGGGAATGTGTCTGTTAATCCCATCAGATTATGATAATTCTTTTAAAATTTTACTCTAGGAAAAATGAAGTTTTTTAAAGACAATCTAGGCGTCCTTTGAAAATTAGCCCCAGAAGTTTATCATTTAATCCAAGGAAATTGTGGGAATTAGATTGATAACCCCAATCGATCATTGAAATTCCTTTAAGATTTAATCCAAGGAAAATACTGTTTTCTTTCCAAACGTATCCCAGTTAATTGTGTGACTGAAGCTGAGTTCAGCCCTGGAAATTCTTGCAAGAGGTTTAAGATTCAGCCCAGCTGTGAATCCCAGTCGGTTTCATTGTCAGAGGTGCCCAGTCATCGCCCCGTGTGTGACTGGTCGCATCAGCAGATGCCTGGGATTTCTCTCCAGTGTAACCGTGTCCTGTCCGATCACTGACACAAACCCAGCCGGGGGCTGGGCGGGACGGCTCCTGGCTCTCACGGTGCCTGGGGGGCACTTGTGTTGCAGGGAAGGTACAAAGGCCAAGGGCCCAAACGGAAACGAAACGAGACTTGAACTGTAGAAATAAGGGAATGGGCGATTGTCTGGTGAGAGGATGAGAGAACCCGGCAAGTGCTTTCTGCTCTGGGCATCAGCCACAAACATGGGGAGTGTTGCAATAGATAGATAGATAGAGGGGTGCCTGGGGGTGGATAGATAGATAGATAGAGGGGGTGCCTGAGGATGGATGGATAGATAGATAGATAGAGGGGGTGGATGGGGATAGATAGATAGATAGAGGGGGTGCCTGGAGATAGATAGATAGATAGATAGATAGATAGATAGATAGATAGATAGATAGATAGATAGATAGATAGATAGATAGAGGGGGTGCCTGGGGATGGATAGATAGATAGATAGATAGATAGATAGATAGATAGATAGATAGATAGATAGATAGATAGATAGATAGAGGGGGTGTGTGGGGACAGATAGATAGAGGGGGTAGATGGGGATAGATAGATAGATAGAGGGGGTGGATATGGATGGATGGACAGGGGATGGATGGGGTGGATGGATGGCTAGAGGGGGTGGCTGGACAGCTAGATGATGATTATGACAGGTTGGGTGGATGGGGTTGGATGCATGGATGGATAGAGGGGATGGAGATGGATGAATGGACAGAGGGGATGGAGATGGATGGCTAGAGGGAATGGAAGGATGGCTAGATGATGATGATGGCGGGTAGGGTGGATGAAGATAGAGAGATGGAGAGGATGTGGATGGATGGATGGATAGAGGGGATGGAGTTGGATGGATGGAGGGGATGGAGATGGATGGATGGATGGACAGAGGGGTGACTGGATGGTTAGATGATGATGATGGTGGGTAGGGTGGATGAGGATAGAGAGATGGAGTGGATGTGGATGGATGGATGGACAGAGGGGATGGATGAATGGATGGATATGGATGGCTAGAGGGAATGGAAGGATGGCTAGATGATGATGATGGCGGGTAGGGTGGATGAGGATAGAGAAATGGAGTGGATGTGGATGGATGGATGGATAGAGGGGATGGAGATGGATGGATGGATGGACAGAGGGGTGACTGGATGGTTAGATGATGATGATGATGGCGGGTAGGGTGGATGAGGATAGAGAGATGGAGTGGATGTGGATGGATGGATGGATGGATAGAGGGGATGGAGATGGATGGATGGACAGAGGGGATGGAGATGGATGGCTAGAGGGAATGGAAGGATGGCTAGATGATGATGATGGCGGGTAGGGTGGATGAAGATAGAGAGATGGAGAGGATGTGGATGGATGGATGGATAGAGGGGATGGAGTTGGATGGATGGAGAGGATGGAGATGGATGGATGGATGGACAGAGGGGTGACTGGATGGTTAGATGATGATGATGATGATGATGGTGGGTAGGGTGGATGAGGATAGAGAGATGGAGTGGATGTGGATGGATGGATGGACAGAGGGGATGGATGAATGGATGGATATGGATGGCTAGAGGGAATGGAAGGATGGCTAGATGATGATGATGGCGGGTAGGGTGGATGAGGATAGAGAAATGGAGTGGATGTGGATGGATGGATGGATAGAGGGGATGGAGATGGATGGATGGATGGACAGAGGGGTGACTGGATGGTTAGATGATGATGATGATGGGTAGGGTGGATGAGGATAGAGAGATGGAGTGGATGTGGATGGATGGATGGATGGATAGAGGGGATGGAGATGGATGGATGGACAGAGGGGTGGCTGGATGGTTAGATGATGATGATGATGGGTCAGGTGGATGGGGATAGAGAGATGATGGGCAGGAGGGGGTCTCGGGGGGACCTGCTACAGGACCCAACCGACACAGTACGAGTTACGTGGTGGTATCTCTCAGCAGGGGAATCACCATTTCACAAGCTGGTTTGAGGCCGGTTTGGAGCCAGAGGCTGGGACTGGAGCCCTCGATAATCGCCCGGTTCTGTTCACTGCCAGGCCTGCTGCAGACGGGCCATTGGGCTGATCCGGTCTGGCCAATATATGGCCCCAGGCCCAGTTCCCTGCCCCACTGAGCAAGCCAGTCCCCGCCCTGGGGCCGGGGGGAGCCGGAGCCCCTGAGAGGGGACAGGCCCCTGCCCCATTCCCTGCCCCCCTGAGCCAGCCAGTCCCTGCCCCGGGGCTGGATGGGAGTCGGCACCCCCCAGAGGGGACAGGCCCCTGCCCCATTCCCCGGCCCCCTGAGCAAGCCAGTCCCCGCCCTGGGGCCGGGGGAAGCCAGAGCCCCTGAGAGGGGACAGGCCCCTGCCCCATTCCCTGCCCCCCTGAGCCAGCCAGTCCCTGCCCTGGGGCCGGATGGGAGTCGGCACCCCCCAGAGGGGACAGGCCCCTGCCCCATTCCCCGGCCCCCTGAGCAAGCCAGTCCCCGCCCTGGGGCCGGGTGGGAGCCAGCGCCCCCCAGAGGGGACAGGCCCCTGCCCCATTCTCTGCCCCCCTGAGGCAGCCAGTCCCTGCCCTGGGGCCAGATGGGAGCTGGAGACCCCCAGAGGGGACAGGCCCCTGCCCCATTCCCCGGCCCCCTGAGCCAGCCAGTCCCTGCCCTGGGGCCGGGGGGAGCTGGTGCCCCCCAGAGGGGACAGGCCCCTGCCCCATTCCCTGCCCCCCCGAGCCAGCCAGTCCCCGCCCTGGGGCCGGGGGGGATGGTGCCCCCCAGAGGGCACAGGCCCCTGCCCCATTCCCTGCCCCCCTGAGCCAGCCAGTCCCCGCCCTGGGGCCGGGGGGGAGCCGGAGCCCCCTAGAGGGGACAGGTTCCTGCCCCATTCCCTGGCCCCCTGAGCCTGCCAGTCCCTCCCCTGGGGCCGGGGGGGGAGCCGAAGCCCCCCAGAGGGCACAGGCCCCTGCCCCATTCCCGCCCCCCCGAGCCAGCCAGTCCCCGCCCTGGGGCCGGGGGGGGAGCCGGAGCCCCCCAGAGGGGACAGACCCCTGCCCCATTCCCTGCCCCCCTGAGCCAGCCAGTCCATGCCCTGGGGCCGGGGGGAGCCGGTGCCCCCCAGAGGGGACAGACCCCTGCCCCATTCCCGCCCCCCCGAGCCAGCCAGTCCCCGCCCTGGGGCCGGGGGGCCCCACTCCCTGGGTGATTTCTCTCTGTCCCGTCTCTCGGCCAGGCTGCCGGGCGCAGGACCTGTGGGTGTCCCAGCCCAGCTCCGTGCAGGGCACCGAGGGCGGCTCCGTCTCCCTGCCCTGCTCCTACCGCAGCCCCCGGGAGCCCCGGCTCGGCAGCTACACGTGGCTGAAGGAGGTGGCGGGCGCCCGGCTGGAGCTGAGCGACGGGACCCAGGAGTTCCGGGGCCGCGTGAGCCGGGCCGGGGAGCGGAGCTTCCTGCGGGAGAGAAGAGCCGACGTGGAGCTGCGGGACCTGAGACCCTACGACAGCGGGACCTACCGGTGCCTGGTGACGATCCCCGCCCTGGGCGAGGGGGCCGGGAACGGGACGTGGCTCCAGGTGCTGAAAGCGGGTGAGTCCGGGCAGCCCAGGACGCCTGGGTTCTCTGCCGGCCCTGGGAGGGGAGGCGGGAGCTGGGAGCCAGGACTCCTGGGTTCTCTGCCGGCCCTGGGAGGGGAGGCGGGAGCCAGGACGCCTGGGTTCTCTGCTGGCCCTGGGAGGGGAGGCGGGAGCTGGGAGCCAGGACTCCTGGGTTCTCTCCTGGCCCTGGGAGGGGAGGCGGGAGCTGGGAGCCAGGACTCCTGGGTTCTCTCCCCAGCTCGGGGAGGGGGGGGTTGAGTAGGAGGGGCTGGGAGCCCGGACTCCTGGGTTCTCTCCTGGCTCTGGGAGGGGAGGCGGGAGCTGGGAGCCAGGACTCCTGGGTTCTCTCCTGACTCTGGGAGGGGAGGCGGGAGCTGGGAGCCCGGACTCCTGGGTTCTCTCCTGGCTCGGGGGGCTGGTAGGTCAGAGCAGGGGGGGCTGGGAGCCCAGATGCCTGGGTTCTCTCCTGACTCTGGGAGGGGGGCTGGTGGGTTAAAGCAGGGGGGCTGGGAGCCCGGATTCTCTCCCCAGCCCAGAGTATTAATTTCCCACAATCCTCTTCTCACCTGTTCAGCGCCCACAGACGTGAAGCCCGACGGATTCGTCCTCTTGTGGCTTTTCCTGCGTGGGCTGATCTGCACCTTCGGCCTCGCCGCCGGCGCCCTGGGGACCAGCTTGTGCTACCAGAGGAAACGTGAGCGACCAGATGCCCCCCCTCCCTCGCTGGTGCCCCTCACTCCCAACCTGCAGCCCCCTGCCAGCCCAGCCCTGCCCCCTCCAGACCCGCAGCCCCCTGAGCTCCCCCCAGCTCTGCTGATGGTATCAGATACTTTACTGGTTGCCAGGTTGGGGAGAAGCCGTTTTCCACCCCACTTATTTGAGCCCTTCGCCTTTCTCTCTCCTTTTTCTTGTCCTAGTGTCCCGGAGGAGACAGAGACGAGTCAGGGAGCGTCAGTCCAAAGCCCAGCTGCGAATGTGAATGTTCCCTGCTCTAACCACTAGCCTGTACTGCCCTCCCAGAGCTGGGAGAGAACCCAGAAGTCCTGGCTCCCAGCCCCCCTGCTCCATCCCCCCCAGTCCCTACTCCCCTCCCAGAGCCAGGGAGAGAACCCAGGAGTCCTGGCTCCCAACCCCGACTCCCAGAGCATTGACCCAGAGCAAGTGATTAATCCCTGGGGGAGCCACCCTCTATCAGCGTTGCAGAGGGGGGACAGTTTATGCGTTTTCCTGTATACGCTTTATACAGGGTGAAAGGGATTGATTTGGGGTTTGGAGCCCGCTGGGAGCTGGGTGCCGGGTGCTGCAGACAGGGGACTTGCTGAGCAGTTTTTGGTTAAAGCCTGCGGGTTTGGGGGTGGCCCAGGCCTGGTCTGGGTTGCAGCAGGCTGGCGTGTCGGGCTCACCAGGGCAGGGTTCTGGAGTCCCAGGCTGGCAGGGAAACGGGCTCAGGGGTAAATTCAGCACGTCAATTAATAGGCAAAAGTGATTTCATGAAGCATAGAAAGTAGAGCCCTTTCGCATAAAGCGTCTCCCCGTCACCTCATCGTCACGCCCAGGAGCATATCGTGGTAAGATCACACGGCTGCAGGGTGGCAGCTCCTCCTCAGCTGCCTGCCGGGGACTGGGGCCCTGCCCATGGCGGGGGCAGGATACCTGAAACTGCTCGCTGGGCTCCCCTCTGGGGCAGACATGCCTGTGTCCCCCAAAGGAGCGGAGCCCCTGATCCAGCTGTGGGCTCACAGCTACCGGCTATGACGGACCCTTCGCTGGCCAGCAAAATCCCCCCCTTTCACTCGGGTCGGGCTTGCTTCCAGCTCGAGGCCTTGGGGTCCGGTCCCACTGCAGCCGTCCCCAGCACCCCACCGTCCAGCTCCAGGATACGTCTCTGCGCCCCCTTCCACCCCATTACAGTCAGGTCCTGCTTCTGGGTCCCCGCTTGGGTTTGGCTCGGGGCCGGTTTCTTGGCTTTCAATTCTGGGGTTTGCTGGTGGGCAGCCCCTTGTCTGGCGGCTTCTGCCCCCAGGGCAGCCTTTTCCCGGGCAAACGGCGCATCGATTTCCAATTGTCGCCCCTTGAGACCGTCACTCGATGGGCTGGGACACCCCAGAGAACCCGCCTGCCAGACCAGGCCCCACCACTCGTCTCGCTGCCTTAGACACCAGGCAGCTCCAGCCCAGCCCCTGAGGCTGCAGCTCACTGGAACTAGACACCCTCAGCTCAGGGGCCTCTCAGTTACCAGAGACTTTCCCAGGCCCCGTGTTCAGCCGCCCTGGGTGATTTGCACCCTGCGCAGTTCTAGCTTCTTCTGCTTTTCACTCTTGGTTATTTCGCTTACTTTTCTGTCCCTGTTTCCCTTACCCGAAACAAGCAAACAGAAAATAACGAACCGGTTACCACTTTGTCTGTTCTGCAGCCACCACACCTAAACCTCAGGTCAAATCACCACCAGCATTTCAAAGCAGTCAGCCGTGCACAGACCCTGCTCGCTGCACCCCCGGGACGGGTTCGGTCACAGAGATCCCCTTGGGACCATCACCTGACGTGCTGAATTTACCTCTGAGCCCGTTTCCCTGCCAGCCTGGGACTCCAGAACCCTGCCCTGGTGAGCCCGACACGCCAGCCTGCTGCAACCCAGACCAGGCCTGGGCCATCCCCAAACCCGCAGGCTTTAACCAGAAACTGCTCAGCAAGTCCCCTGTCTGCAGCACCCGGGCACCCAGCTCCCAGCGGGGTCCAAACCCCAAATCAATCCCTTTCACCCTGTATAAAGGGTATACAGGAAAACGCATAAACTGTCCCCCCTCTGCACCACCGATAGAGGTTTGCTGCCCCAGGGATTAATCACTTGCTCTGGGTCAATGCTCTGGGAGTCGGGGTTGGGAGCTAGGATTCCTGGGTTCTCTCCCTGGCTCTGGGAGGGGAGTAGGGACAGCCCTTGCTGGCTCCAGCTGGGATCCCAGGGGAAAAGCAGGGGCGGTCTCATGACTGGCCCCCTTTGTCCTGCACCCCCCCCCCCTTTTATAGCGTTGGCCCAAGGCGGGAATCCTTTGTCTCCGGGCCCCACCCCTCTATCTAAGTGCCAAGCCCCAGGTTCAAGATGGATTCCAGACCCAGGTGACATGGCCCCATGTCCGGTGACACTTCCTGCCCCCCTGGCTCCAGCAAGGCCTGGAGTAAAGAGCCGTTTGCCATGACACATATTCCCATTACATCATATTCACCCTCGTTAGCATATTTGCATAACAGCACATGGAGGGCACCGTCTCAGGGCCATCCCGGGTTGCCATTCCCCGCCAGCCCGCTGACGTTCCCAGCCAAGCCGGCGATTTCCCCAGGCCTGAGTTTTTCAGCCAGTCTCAGGGTATTTTGGAGCCCTGATGCCACCCAGAGCCGGCTGCCGGCCACTTCCTCGCTCCATGGTTTCGACTCGCTACGTTTCTCTGCACCTGGCTGCTCGGCGAGGAGCCGAATAAAGGCTGGTTCTGCTGGAAACAGAAATCTTCATTTCCCTCGGTGCCACTACAGCCCCGGGTCTCTGCGATGACATCCTCTAGGGCCTACAATAACACCAGGCAGAGCTGCCGAAGGTTCACTCAGATGGGGGCCCTGGAGTGGGTGAAAGGGACCCACAAGCACTCACAAGGGCAAGGGGAAATGGGAGGGGGCTGGGATCCAGGACTCCTGGGTTCTCTCCCAACTCCAGCAGGGGAGTGGGGCTGGTGGTCAGAGCAGGGGGACTGGTGGGTTAGAACAGGGGAGGCTGGGAGCCCAAACTCGTGGGTTCTTTCCCTGGCTCTGGGAGGGGAGTGGGGGCTGGTGGTTAGAGCAGGGAGGGCTGGGAGCCAGGACTCCTGGGTTCTCTCCCTGGCTCTGGGAGGGGAATGGGGTCTAATGGTTAGAGCAGGGGGGGCTGGGAGCCAGGACTCCTGGGTTCTCTCCCTGGCTCTGAGAGGGGAGTGGGGGCTGGTGGGTTGGGGCAGAGGGGGCTGGGAGTGAGGACTCCTGGTCTCTCTCCCCAGCTCTGGGAGGGGAGTGGGGTCTAACGGTTAGAGCAGGGGGGCTGGGAGCCAGGACTCCCGGGTTGTGTTGCCGTTGCTTGTTGTGAGGCAGACGAGGGAGGTGCAGTAGCCAGGAAGTTGCGGGTTGTTTTGCAGAAGGAAGGAGACGTGTATTTCACAACCAGCAGATTCACAAGGATGGATGGACCCCAGCCATGGGGATGGGGGATGGCGGCTTTGGGTCAGCCCTCTGCTGGGAACGGAACCCAGGAGTCCTGGCACTCCCCTCCCCTCGCTCTAACCACTAGTCCCCACTCCCCTCCCAGCACTGGGAGAGAACCCAGGAGTCCTAGTGCTCTGCAGCCCCACTACACTAGCTTGCTCAATCCCCCAAAGCCAGGCTCCCCCTTGGGGCAACAAACCCCGAGCCCCATTCCCTGCCCCCCAAGGCCAGCCAGGCCCCGGGCACCAGGCAGGGAGCAGGGCCCCTGGGGTTGTGGGTAGATTTCACAGCTCAGCAGCGGAAATTTTGCCTCTGCCAGGCTCTCCCTTGGGGGCACCAAAGCTACCCCTCCCACTTCCCCTCCAGCTGGGGAGAGAACCCAGGCGTCCGGGCTCCCAGCCCCCCTGCTCTAACCCACCAGCCCCCACTCCCCTCCCAGAGCCAGGGAGAGAACCCAGGAGTCCTGGCTCCCCACTCCCCTCCCAGAGCTGGGAGAGAACCCAGGAGTCCTGGCTCCCCACTCCCCTCCCAGAGCCAGGGAGAGAACCCAGGCGTCCGGGCCCCAGCCCCGCCCACTGACCCTGCAGCCCTTGCGGCGCATACAGCTGCCTCGCGAGCTTCTGGTGTGAACACTTGGGGGTTTCCGGGGCTGGGAAGCTGGAAGCAGAAGTCACCCCCCGCAGGATGCGCAGCCTGTGGGGGACAGACGGACGGACGGTGCTGGCAACGTCCAGGTCTGGGCCTGGCGAGAACGGGTGAGTGGCCCCTGCGCCGAGGGTGGGAAGGGAGCAGAGGGGGCTGGGGGGCTGGAGACGGCTGAGGGGTGAGGGGGATGGATAGATCGATGGGGGGGGGTCAGAGAGATTCAAACCAACTGTCCATCCCGCCCACCTAGGGTACCGTCACCCCTCCCTCGCCTATCCCCCCTCAATTCAGCCACCCCCCACTCCACCTACCCCTCCCTCCATCCCCACCCCCTGCCTCCATTCACACCCCTCAAACCTTGAATTATCCACCCCCCAGTCCCCCCGTCTGCTCCCCACCGGTTAGAGGGTGCCTCGCCTGCTGTCAGGGAGCCCCCGGGCTCGGGACCTGCTCCCCACCAAGCCGGGCAGGACTCTGGGGGACCTCCTCCCCTTCCCATGGCTTCACCTCCTGGGTCTCTCCTTGGAGCATTCAGCATCCTCTGCCCCTCCGTGCGCTTCCCACAGCGAGCCCGCCTCAGTGGGATCCTGGGGGGGCCACCGGGTCCTGCACCCCCACTTTGCAGTCAGACGTGACTCTCAGCCAGCCAGTAACACAGAGGTTTATTTGATGACAGGAACAGGGTCTAACACAGAGCTTGTAGGTACAGAGAACCGGACCCCTCAGCCGGGTCCATTCTGGGGGGCAGTGAGCCAGACCCCCAGGTCTGCACTTCACTCCTCGTCCCCAGCCAGCCACAAATTGACTCACTCTCCAGCCCCTCCTCTCTGCTCAGCTCCTGTTCGGGGCCAGGGGGGTCTCCTGATCCCTTTGTCTTCAACACCTTCAGCTGGCACCTTTGCAGAGGGGGGGCCCAGGCCATCAGTTGCTAGGAGACAGAGTGCCAGGCATTTAGGTGCACTGGCCCTTTGCTCTGCCAGATACTTAAGAACTGCAGAGGGGAAACTGAGGCACCAGCACAGTATTCAGAGCAAACATTAAGAACATTCCCAGTTCGTCACACCTGTGCCCCATACCATGGTGTGAGACTCACGGGACGTGGCCCCAAGAGTCAGAGCCTTTCGCGGGATGGGGGGTGTTCCTGGGGCCGACTGCTGTAGTGCAGGGGGGGCTGGGACCCAGGACTCCTGGGTTCTCTCCTTGTGCTTCCAGTGTGTGACCTGTCTCCCTTCTCTGGCCTTAGAGTCCTGGATTCATCTGCTCAATTCCAATGTACAGGTACGACTCTCCCCACGTAACCCGCCTGGTCAGGAGAGGGGTGATCCCAGCCTGGGGACCCTGTGGCGGGACGGCCCGTGGAGGCTCCATCCCTTCATCGGGGGAGAAGGAACCACTTCATTCCCCACCTAAACAGGGGGCAGGTTTTCCACCAGTGGTCATTTTGGGGGACAGGTGTGTGAGAAATGCCAATTCAGCGACAGCGAAATATCGCTGACTCTGCCTCGGTGATGCCCAAATTCTTCATTTTGGGGGCGTCGGGCGGGGACTCCCTGATGCTCAGAAAAGCACAGAAGGGGGCCAGGTGAAATGGTCTCAAGGGCTGGAGGGACCATGGGGGGTCATCACAGGACCGAGCCAACCTAGACCTGGTCCTTCACCGCCCAGGGTGGGGATCCCACGTGTGGACGCTGATGCCAGAGCCGAATGCCCCAAGACCTGGAAAGTCTGTCCTGATCTCCTGCCACAATCGCCCTGAGGCACCTGGTTACGTCTCCTCCTGCCATCTGTGGAGACGGTGGCTACAGCCCATCTCAGTGAAAGTTCCCTGTAGGGCAGGAAAAGTGATAGCCTGGGCCTTGCGTGTCTGGAATTCCCCGGCCTCAGGAAAACCCCTTCCCCCTGCCCAGCTGGTTTTTAACCTCCCCAGGTTTTCTGAAACGGGCTCTGCTTTGTGCCGGCGCAGGGCTGTTTTCTAATCCCTGCCCGTCCTGTCCTGTCCTGCCCCGCAAGACCCGCTCCCGCCCGCACCTGGTCTGGGTCTAGCGGTTCTAGCCTGGTCCCGCCCGCAAAAAATCTCACATCCCACAAGACAGAGAGGAGCCAGGCGCCTGAGACAAGAAAAAGCCAGTGACAGAATCCAGCCAAGTGCCGGGCCAGAGTAATCAAACAGCTGCCGGGCCATATTACGCCCCTTGCGCTTGACTGAATTTCACCGCGTTGAATCTAGATCAGCCTGTTTCTCATGGCGGTTTTGGCCCCTCCCAGTGGGGTGACAGCTGCAGATTTGACCAGTGCCCTCACCAGGCCCTGGTACCCAGCGCAGGACCGGGGGGCACCCGGGGAGAGGGGGAGGGAGCTGGGGGGGCCAGCACTGACCGCCTGTCTGGTGTTTGGTAGGTAAGCAATGCACCATCCCGGTCTGGGCAGTCGCCACTGTGGCAGGTGGGGGGTTTATCATGCTGGTTCTGATCCTGGTGCTGTCCATCTGCCTGTGCCGGGCCAGGAGACGAGGTGAGTGGGGGCTGGTGGGTTACTGCAGAGGGGGCTGGGAGCCAGGACTCCAGGGGTTCTCTCCCCTGGTCTGGGAGGGGAGTGGGGGCTGGTGAGTCGGGGGGGGGCTGGGAGCCAGAACTCCTGGGTTCTCTCCCCAGCTCTGGGAGGGGAGTGGGGGCTGGTGGGTTAGAGCAGCGGGGGCTGGGAGCAAGGACTCCTGGGTTCTCTCTGCGGCTCTGGGAGGGGAGTGGGGGCTGCTGGGTTACTGCAGAGGGGGCTGGGAGCCAGGACTCCTGGGTTCTCTCCCCTGCTCTGGGAGGGGAGTGGGGGCTGGTGAGTCGGGGGGGGGGCTGGGAGCCAGGACTCCTGGGTTCTCTCCCCAGCTCTGGGAGGGGAGTGGGGGCTGGTGGGTTAGAGCAGCGGGGGCTGGGAACCAGGACTCCTGGGTTCTGGCTCTGGGAAGGGAGTCTAGACTTACAATGTTCACTTTCTGTTACAGTAAAGAAGTTGGTGGCTTGGAAGGTGAGTAAAAGACAGGAGTGGGGGCCACCAGCTGACCTCTGCTGGGGGTGGGAGAGAGCCTGGGACTGTGGGTCGGGAGTGAGGGGAACCAGCAAGGCTGGGGGGCAGAGCTGGGCTAGCAGGGGCTGCAGGTCGGGAGTGAGGGGCACTGGCAGGGCTGGGTTGGCAGGGGCTGCGGGTCGGGCGTGAGGGGCACCGGTAGAGCTGGGGGGGCAGGGCTGGGCTAGCAGGGGCTGCGGGCCGGGAGTGAGGGGCACCAGCGGGTCTGGGCTAGCAAGAGCTGCAGGTCGGGAGTGAGGGGCACCGGCTGGGTTGGCAGGGGGCTGCGGGTTGGGAGTGAGGGGCACTGGTAGGGCTGGGTGGGCAGGGCTATGCTAGCAGGGGCTGCAGGTTGGGAGTGAGGGGGACAGGGCTGGGCTGGCAGGGGCTACGGGTCAGGGCTGGGCTGGCAGGGGCTGCAGGTCCGGAGTGAGGGGCCTTGCTCATTATTAACCCCTTGGGGTGCCTGTTCCCCCCCAGGGCGGAACGGAGCTGGAGGACCCTGACGTGCATTACGCCTCCCTGCAGAATTTGGCCTCAGCCCAGGTCGGGGAGCAGCAGCCGGAGCCTCCCGACCCCCAGCACACGGACTACGCCACCGTGGCCGAAGTGAAGGGCCTGGGCGAGGAGGGTGGGGAAGGGGAGGGCCAGCCAGATGGGGGTGCAGACCCCCAGGAAGGGGTGGCCACTCACTGAGCTGTATTGGAGGGGGTGGGGAAAGGGGGAACAGGAGGGGGGTCCCCGATAATGGAGGTGGGGGGAAGGTACCTGCTCACCAATAATCATCACATCGAGATCACAGATACCCCAGGACTGGCTCTTATGGTGGGTCTGGGCAGCACCCGGTGCGGTGGGGGGGTCTGTGTCTGTACTGAGGGGCTGTGGAGCTGGGGGGCAAGGTAGGGGACTATGGGGCTGGGATCAGGGTGGGGCTGGGGTGCACTCCATATGAATATATGCAGATATGCTAATGAGTGTGAGTATGACGTCACTGGAATATGCGTCAGCCTGCGCCTGGGCTCATGGCGAAGGCTGTAACGTGCCGGCCGTGGGCATCGCCTGGGGTGTCTGTGCCTGGAGCGAGGAGACGTGGTGTTAACATGTATCTCGGCTGGGAACCTGCTATGTGGGGGCATTAAGGGTGCTCCAGATCCGTGACCTGTAAGTGGCCCTGTTCCCTTGCAAACCTCCCTGTACGGGGGGCCCGGCCCGGCCCAGCCTGCAGGAAAGGGGGCTGGGGTCCCACAGGGCCTGTGCTCAGGCCCCTCACCGACACCTCTTGGCGGGTGAGAGTTACCCGTCTTCATTGTCTTCATGCGTTAGGCTCACACTGGCGTGTTTTGTTGTATTTTCTTGGTGACTCACTTTGTTCTGGCTGCTGTTACTTGGAGCCAGTGAAATCCTCCTCTTTATACTTCATAAAAATCACGTTTTGTTTATTAATTAACCCAGAGCAAGTGATTAATCCCTGGGGCAGCAAACCGCTGGGTGTCTCTGTCAGCGTTACAGAGGGGGACAGTTTACACGTTTACCCTCTATACGCTTTACACAGAGATGCGACGAAGTGGGGTTCTAGTCATCTCGTTATGCTGCATGTGAGTCTTCCTGTCCTATGCTAATACCGTGTGTGCCTCAGTTTCCCTGCGTGCTGCACCGATACTTCGGGGTGGGAACTGGGGGTGTAAGTTTTGCTGGGGCTGGGGAAGGTGAGGCTGCCCAGCTGTCTGCACCTGTGTAACCTGAGACTCAGGAGGGGGCTGCAAGCAGGTGACTCTTTGCCCGGGAAGGGAGACAGAGAAGGAGCAAAGGGGGATGTCGGAGGTGGGGTGGCCGGAAGCCGGCAGTCTGCGGGGAGTCCAGGGCATCTGGCCCACGACTCTCCAAGACGGACTTGGCTGAGTCCCTGATTTCTGGGCTAACAAGCTCTGCCCTACGCCGTGATCCTGCCGCCTGATAAACCTGCTTTCCCCAGCTGGCTGGGAGTCACATCTGACTGCCGAGTTGGGGGGCAGGGCTGCCAGGCTCCCCAAGGACCCCGCCTGTGCAGGCTCGCTGTGGGAAGCGCACGGAGGGGCAGGGGATGCTGGATGCTCCGGGGTCAGACCCAGGAAGGTGGAAGCTGGACAATCTGTGCCAAGAGAGGAGGCTTCCCAGAGTCCTGCCCGGCGTTGCAGGGAGCAGTTCCTGAGCATTGCCCGGGATCCTGTGAGAACTGGTGGGAGCGATGGGATAAACTGCACCCCGTGGCTGGAGCATCCTGCAGTAGGTGGAGCAGTAGAAGGAAGGGGGCTTAGCAGCGGGCTGGAGGCTCCGACAGGTGGTTCCTGGAGGCGGAGGAGCCTACGGCTTAACCCCAAAAGAGAGTGGCCCCCCAAGAAGCGTTCGTCCCAGGGACCGAGGGGAGCTGAGCAGACCCCTTGGGAACAGCGAGGAGCTGACCTTCTCCTTGAGAAGGATGTTGCAGAGCTGTGCGGAGACAGGGCTGCGCGTTGGAAAGCTCCCCAAGGTACAGCTCATTGCCCAGCTGGAAGAGGAGCATCGCGCCAAAGAGCCGGTTCCTGACCCAACCGGCGCCGCGGGAGGAGCTGGGAGCAGCCAGGCAGCCCCAGGACCCACCTACCCGACCAGCAGGGGCTGTTCATGGCCCAGTTCCCCGTTGGTGGAGCTGAAACTGAAGGCGCTGGAGGAGCGTGAGAAGGAACAGCTGGGCCGGGCGAAGGCAGAGCAGGGCCGGGTGGGCCGGGCGAAGGCAGAGCAGGGCCAGGCGGGCCGGGTGAAGGAACGGCCAGGCCGGGTGAAGGAAGAGCAGGGCCGGGTGGACCAGGCGAAGAAAGAGCAGGGCCGGGCGAAGGAACAGCTGGGCCGGCCGGCCGGCTGGGCCGGGCGAAGGAAGAGCCGGGCCGGGCGAAGGAAGAGCCGGGCCGGCCGGCCGGCTGGGCCGGGCGAAGGAAGAGCAGGGCCGGCCGGCCGGCTGGGCCGGGCGAAGGAAGAGCAGGGCCGGCCGGCCGGCTGGGCCGGGCGAAGGAAGAGCAGGGCCGGCCGGCCGGCTGGGCCGGGCGAAGGAAGAGCAGGGCCGGGCGAAGGAAGAGCAGGGCCAGGCGAAGGAAGAGCAGGGCCGGGCGGCTGGGCCGGGCGAAGGAAGAGCAGGGCCGGGCGGCTGGGACAGGCGAAGGAAGAGCCGGGCCGGGCGGCTGGGACAGGCGAAGGAAGAGCCGGGCTGGGCGAAGGAAGAGCTGGGCCGGGCGAAGGAAGAGCAGGGCCAGGCCGGCCGGGCGAGGCAGAATGAACTGGCAATGGCGGAGCTGAGACGCAGAGACCCCCTACGTGGTGAGTGGGGATGGGCCCAGGGGGCTAAGCCCGCAGGAACACCGATATCAAAGTGCTGCCTCAGTTTAAGGAAGGGACGACATAGACGCCTCCCTCACGGCCTTTGAGAAGGCTGCACTGCGCAGCAGGCTGACCCACAGGCATCGGCATCTCACCCCCGTACTGGGCCCCAAGGCCACAGGGACGTGCAGCCAGATGGCCGGGGTGGAAGCAGGGGACCATGTGCTGTTCACACAGGCCCCATTGCGCAGGTTGGAGCTGGCCCCGACGTGTACAGGACAGGGCTCCAGGGTGTGCAGGTGACCACGCTGATGGGGGAGTCACCCCCAAGTAAGTGAAGGGGGCCGGGGCCCAGGCCGAGGACATGATTGCACTGGTGGGGTTGGAGCGACTATCTCAACTCTGCCCACCCGAGCTGAGGACGTGGCTGGTGGACAAGAGGCTGAAGGACCTGCGCAGGCAGGGCGGCCGGATGACGAGTTTGCAGACAGGTCGGGATACGGCGTCTCAGGGGGACAGGCCCACAGCAGTGCAGAAGGGGGGTCACCCAGGGGCTCCCCTGAAGGGTGTCTCGGTTAAATCCCTCCCGAGAGGCACAGCCCGCACCCAAGCTGACTGACCGGCCCGGGGACCAACGGGACCTGAGGTGTAATTACTGCGGGCAGAGGGGCCACGAGCTCGGGGGCAGGAGGAGCAAGCTGAGCCCTCCCAGGGTTACCTGGGTAGGAGCCCAGCCGGAAGAGCGGCTGGCAGCTTAGCCATGGCCCAAGAGCGAGGAGCCTCCCAGGCCAGCTCCATGGGGCGGCCGGAAGCTCCGGATTCAAAGTTCTCAAGTCTATGGGGGTGGGTGCGGGGGGGGGCCCTGAGGACCGAGTGCCTCGTTCCCCTGGTCTCTGGGTCCTGGGACCTGAGGTGACGCTGGCCCGGCACATGGTGGTGGCCCCAGATCGGGTGGTGCCCAACACTTACCTGACCCTGACGGGCGAGTGTGGGCCCCCATTTAAGGTATCCGTGGCGAGGGTGCATCTGAAATGGGGGGCCGAGGGGCCCAAGACATGGGGTGCACCATCAGCTGCCGACCAAGGTGCTGATGGGGGGTGACCAGGCAGATTGACGAGGCGGCCCCTAGAGCGCCCTAGTCATCACCCGTAGCCAGGGCCAGCGAAGGGCGCTCTGCCCTGACACCGGAGCCAGTGCCCTGCTGGGGGTGCCGGTCCCTATCCCGTGGGAAAGGAGCCACTGGGAACAGGACTTGGGGGGCTGTGGCCTCGGACCCAGCCAGCGAGAGGGAGCAGGTCCCACTCCCTGCCCCAGCCGCTGAATCCCAGACCGAGCTGCAGAGGGATCCCTCCTTGGAGAAGCTGAGGGAACTTGCTGGCCACAGGGCTGCAAACCCCCTTGGGGAAGGCTGCAGGGACAGAGCCCTGCAGGAGAAGGGATCCCTGTACCGGGAATGTGCTCCCCAAGGGGAAGTGGAGTCGTGGGGGATCAGGAGGCAGCTGGTGGTGCCCCAGAAGTATCGCCGCCAGCTGCTGTTCCTGGCCCCCGATGTCCCTCTCTTGGGACACCAGGGGATCCAGCGCCCAGGCAGAGGCTGCCATGTACCTTACTGACCCGGGGTCTTTGATGCCGTCTGGCAATACTGTAGGTCCTGCGACCCCTGGCCGAGGGTGGGGACGGCCCGGGACAGGGAGAAAGCGGGTTTGAGGCCCCTGCCCATCATAAAGGAGCTCTCCAGAAGGTGGCCATGAACACAGGGGGGCCCCTCAGCAAGACGACCTGGTCGGGGAAGTAACACATCCTGGTGATGGTAGATTTCGCTACCCGGGGCGGTGGCCTTGTCCTCTATCGAGGCCGAAACGCTGCTGAGCGTTCTCAGCAGAGTGGGGGTCCCCAGCAAGGTCCTTACAAACCGGGGCTCCAATTTCATGTCAACTCTGCTCCGGTGCTTGTGGGGTCCGACACACCTGGGCCTTGGCGTATCACCCTCCGTCCAACGGGCTGGTGGAGAGGTTCAACAGGACCCTGAAGAGGATGCTGAAAACCTTTATGGATGAGCACCCACAGGACTGGGACAAGCACTTACCCCGCCTGCTGTTCGCATACAGGGAAGTGCCCTGGGAATCAACTGGGGTCTCTCCTTTCGAGTTGCTGTACGGGGGAGTGAGGCGACCCCTGGACTTGCTGCGGGATGAATGGGAGGGGAAGGCCTCCCCCCCAGAGAGTCGGGGTGCAGTGCGTACTGACCTTCCGGGAAAAGCTCGCAGAGCTCGTGCGCTTGGCCGGGGAGAATCGAGCCAGGGCCCAAGGGAAGCAGGCCTGGTACGGCTGCCCAGCACGTGCCCGTCCCTACGGCACAGGGCAGCAGGTGATGCTCCTCACCCCTGTGAGGAAGAACAAGCTCCTGGCTGCCACGGACGGGCCCTTTCAGGTCAGCCAGCAGCTGAACGAGGGAGCCATGTGGTGCAGCTGGCCCTCTGGGAACCACGTCAGCGTGGTGACGCCGTACTGGGACAGGGAGAAGCTGGTGCTGGCGTGTGGGGCCAGCTGAACGAGGGAGCCATGTGGTGGAGCTGGCCCTCTGGGAACACGTCAGCGTGGTGATGCCGTACTGGGACAGGGAGAAGCTGGTGCTGGCGAGTGGGACCAGCTGAACGAGGGAGCCATGTGGTGGAGCTGGCCCTCTGGGAACACGTCAGCGTGGTGATGCCGTACTGGGACAGGGAGAAGCTGGTGCTGGTGAGTGGGGCCAGCTGAACGAGGGAGCCATGTGGTGGAGCTGGCCCTCTGGGAACACGTCAGCGTGGTGACGCTGTACTGGGACAGGGAGAAGCTGGTGCTGGCGCGTGGGGCCAGCTGAACGAGGGAGCCATGTGGTGGAGCTGGCCCTCTGGGAACACGTCAGCGTGGTGATGCCGTACTGGGACAGGGAGAAGCTGGTGCTGGCGTGTGGGGCCAGCTGAACGAGGGAGCCATGTGGTGGAGCTGGCCCTCTGGGAACACGTCAGCGTGGTGACGCCGTACTGGGACAGGGAGAAGCTGGTGCTGGCGTGTGGGGCCAGCTGAACGAGGGAGCCATGTGGTGGAGCTGGCCCTCTGGGAACACGTCAGCGTGGTGACGCCGTACTGGGACAGGGAGAAGCTGGTGCTGGCGTGTGGGGCCAGCTGAATGAGGGAGCCATGTGGTGGAGCTGGCTCTCTGGGAACACGTCAGTGTGGTGACGCCGTACTGGGACAGGGAGAAGCTGGTGCTGGCGTGTGGGGCCAGCTGAATGAGGGAGCCATGTGGTGGAGCTGGCCCTCTGGGAACACGTCAGCGTGGCGACGCCGTACTGGGACAGGGAGAAGCTGGTGCTGGCGTGTGAGGCCAGCCGAACGAGGGAGCCATGTGGTGGAGCTGGCCCTCTGGGAACCATGTCAGCGTGGTGACGCCGTACTGGGACAGGGAGAAGCTGGTGCTGGCATGTGGGGCCAGCTGAACGAGGGAGCCATGTGGTGGAGCTGGCCCTCTGGGAACACGTCAGCGTGGCGACGCCGTACTGGGACAGGGAGAAGCTGGTGCTGGCGTGTGGGGCCAGCTGAACGAGGGAGCCATGTGGTGGAGCTGGCCCTCTGGGAACACGTCAGCGTGGTGACGCCGTACTGGGACAGGGAGAAGCTGGTGCTGGCGTGTGGGGCCAGCGGGCGGAGCAGGGAGAGGATCCCCTGGTGGGACTCCTCCGAGACAGGGGCTGGCCCTTCGCTGCGATGGGCTCCCCTCTCCGACCCGCTAACCCCGGCCCAGGAGGCAGAGATCCGAGGGGCAGCTGTTCTCGCACCGGCCTGGGCTCGCTGACCTGGCTGTCCCCAGGAGCCCACCCTCCGGTAATATGCTCCTAGCTTCAGGATTACGACATGGAGGGGGTCCCCGTTAAGGGGAGTGCCAACGTGACAGCCAATGCTTTGTCCCGGAGATGGGCCGGAACTGCCCCAGGCCACTGGCTAAGCGACCCTGCTCAGTTCGGTTTTAGAGGGGGGAGAGATGTGACAAAGTGGGTTTCATTCATCTCGTTATGCTGCATGTGAGTCTTACTGTCCTATATTAATATGGTGTGTGCCTCAGTTTCCCTGTGTGCTGCACCAATACTTTGCGGTGGGAATTGGGGGTGTGATTTTGCTGGAGTGGGGGTGCAGGACCCTCTGGCTTTCCCAGGACCCCGCCTGGGTGGACTCGCTGTGGGAAGCACATGGTGGGGTGGGCAAGGCTGAATGCTCCATGGTCAGACCCCGGTGAAGCCGTGTGGGCTTCTTGCCCTGAGGAGAGGCGGCTCCAAGAGGAGGCTCCCCAGAGTCCTGCCCGGCTTTGCGGGGAGCAGTTCCCGAGCATCGCCCGGGGTCTCCGTGACCAGAGGAACCCGGATTTCTTTGGGGTTCGGATCCTGTTGGGAGCTGGGTGTCTGGGGGCTGGAGACAGGGGACCGGCTGATGCCATCGGCTTGGAGATTTATGACCCACTTGTTTCAGTGACAGCTCTGGGGAGGGTCGGCCGGTGCTGAGGCCAGAGCCATCGGGGCCCCCCACCCCTGCGCTGTTCAGGGCAGCGGCAGCCCGGAGAGGGGGACCTGCACCCCCCGAGCAGGGATTGAGAGGGGGGCTGGGCCGTGTCTGTGGGATCCCTGGCACTGAGTGATGGTTCCTGGTCAAGCCCCACGGCCCCAGGGCGGGACTGGCTGGCTCGGGGGCAGGGAACGGGATACGGGGACGCCAGCCCCGGTCCCTGCCCCACCCCAGAGGGGCCGTGTCTGTGCCGGGCCAGGGGCTGTGCAGAGCTGCGGACTCAGCCCTGCGGCGCCTCCTGCTGGTGCTGTCCGGGAAGTAGCTCGTTCCAGCTCCGGAGCCCCCTGCAGGCCGCTGATCCGCCCCTGCCCCATGTCCCTCCCTGGCAGCACCCCACTGCTCTGGGTCTCCCCGCCCTGGGGAACCCCATCCTCACCCCCCTGGTCCTGGCTACTGCCCGGTCTCCGTCCAGCCCCCCTGCCCTGGGGAGCCCCCGCCCTCGGCCTCCATCCAGCCCCCCCCGGCCCCCTGGGGAGCCCCCGCCCCCCTGGGGAGCCCCTGCCCCCCCTCGGTCTCCATCCAGCCCCCCTGCCCTGGGGCGCCACCCCCCCTCGGTCTCCATCCAGCCCCCCCGCCCCCCTGGGGAGCCCCTGCCCCCCTCGGTCTCCGTCCAGCCCCCCCGCCCCCCTGGGGAGCCCCCGCCCCCCTTGGTCTCCGTCGAGCCCACCCGCCCCCCTGGGGCGCCACCCCCCCTCTGTCTCTGTCCAGCCCCCCCGCCCTCCTGGGGAGCCCCTGCCCCCCCTCGGTCTCCATCCAGCCCCCCTGCCCTGGGGCGCCTCCGCCCCCGCCCCCCTCGGTCTCCGTCCAGCCCCCCCGCCCCTGGCCCCATGTCCCTCCCTGGCAGCACCCCACTGCTCTGGGTCTCCCCGCCCTGGGGAACCCCCATCCTCACCCCCCTGGTCCTGGCTACTGCCCGGTCTCCGTCCAGCCCCCCTGCCCTGGGGAGCCCCCCCCCTCGGTCTCCGTCCAGCCCCCCCGCCCTCGGTCTCCATCCAGCCCCGCCCCCCCGCCGCCCGCCGCTTTCCTGCCCCGGCCCCAGGGCGGGACCGGCCGCCGCCTCCTCATTCCCCGCCCAGCGCTTCTCCCTTGGCCCCGCCCCTCCGCTAGAACAGCCAATGGGAGGCGCCGCCGCGGGTCAGCGTCACCAGTTGCCTGGCAGAGTCAGCTGGGGCTGCACGAGGCAGCGAGGAAAAGAGGCGGGAAACGGGCGGGGCGCCGGAGCGAGGCGTCAACGGCCACTGAGAGCGCGATAGGGGAGGGGCCAAGTGTCACCTGAGGGAGGGGTCGGGGGAGGGGCCACGTTCACCCTGCTGGGTTGGGGGAGGGGCCAAGTGTCACCCTGCTGGGTTGGGGGAGGGGCCACGTGTCACCCTGCTGGGTTGGGGGAGGGGCCAGGTCTCACCTGAGGGAGGGGTCGGGGGAGGGGCCAAGTGTCACCTGAGGGAGGGGTCGGGGGAGGGGCCACGTGTCACCCTGCTGGGTTGGGGGAGGGGCCAGGTTTCACCTGAGGGAGGGGTCGGGGGAGGGGCCAGGTGTCACCTGAGGGAGGGGCCACGTGTCACCCTGCTGGGTTGGGGGAGGGGCCAGGTCTCACCTGAGGGAGGGGTCGGGGGAGGGGCCAGGTGTCACCTGAGGGAGGGGTCGGGGGAGGGGCCAGGTGTCACCTGAGGGAGGGGCCAGGTGTCACCCTGCTGGGTTTGTGCAGCTCCAAGCACCAGCCCAGAGGGCTCGTTTCCATCCTTCTCCCTCCTAGGGGACGGAGCAAGGGCCTGGGGTCAGGCTGCAGGACTGGCCCGGCGCCTGCAATGGCCCCATGGCCGCCCGGGGGCAGCGCTGCCCCCCAGTGCAGATGGCGGCAGAGCAGGACACCCAGCAAGGGGCCTGGGGCCCAACCCCCTTTGTGCTGGGGGACTGGTGGGGTGGGGCTCAGGGGAAGGTTGGGGCTGGCCACCAACAACCCTGTCCCAGCTCCCTGGGTCTGAGCCGCTGGCAGCCCTGCCCCACCCTGTGAGTGTCTGTCAGCGAGTCCCCCCGGCTGGGCACCCCCGAGAGACGTGTACCCCAAAGGGGGCAATGCCCCCGGCGTGGGCAGGGACTCAGGCAGCCTGTCACAGCGGGCGGGTTTGTTAGGTGATTGGCGCAGAGCAGGGGTCCCCAGCGCGGTGCCCGCGGGCGCCATGGCACCCACTGGGGCGTCTAAGTGCGCCCTCATACTGGCCGGCGGACAAGCATCCGCCAAAATGCCGCCGACGCCCCTGGATGATGCCACTTCTCGGTGGCATTTCGGCAGATGCTCGACCGCCCCCATGGCCCCCCGGGGCGCGTCGTCGGGGACCACTAGCACAGAGCATAGGAAGCCTCTGCAAAGAGGCAACGGCCATTCCCCCCCTGCCCCCCAGGGAACAATGCAGCCTGGTCTCTCCCTCCGTCCGGACAGGGAACAACCAACCTCCGCCCCAGCTTGGAAAGAAGGTGCCAGCCGGGTTCTTTGAGCCGTTACAGGGCAAGGTTCAGTCCAGCTGCCCAGGAGGGATCGGCGGCTGCCCCCACCTGTCTGTTTCCGACACCCCCATGCGCACACAGTCATGCTGCAGAACAGGGTGTGTGTGGGCCGGGCGAGTGCTGGCCCCACACTGAGGATAAACCCCTCCTGACACTGGCAGCGCTGCGTCCACACTGGGCTGCCGGCGGAGCCGCACTGCTCGGGCCCTGCCGTGCAGACACAGCCCGTGGCAGCAGGTGTCTGGATGGGAATCTGTCCATCTCCGGGTGTGGCTCTGGGCTGCTGCACACTCACCGCTGCTGTAACCAGCCAGACCCCACTCCCCTCCTACACTGGGGACAGAACCTAGGAGTCCTGGCTCCCCCCCTGCTCTAACCCACTGGACCCCAGCCCCCTCCCGGAGCTGGGGCAGAACCCAGGAGTCCTGGCACCCAGCCCCTGCTCTAACCCACTGGACCCCAGCCCCCTCCCGGAGCTGGGGCAGAACCCAGGAGTCCTGGCGCCCAGCCCCTGCTCTAACCCACTGGGCCCCAGCCCCCTCCCGGAGCTGGGGCAGAACCCAGGAGTCCTGGCTCCCACCCCTGCTCTAACCCACTGGACCCCAGCCCCTTCCCGGAGCTGGGGCAGAACCCAGGAGTCCTTGCGCCCAGCCCCTGCTCTAACCCACTGGACCCCAGCCCCCTGCCGGAGCTGGGGCAGAACCCAGGAGTCCTGGCGCCCAGCCCCTGCTCTAACCCACTGGGCCCCAGCCCCCTCCCGGAGCTGGGGCAGAACCCGGGAGTCCTGGCTCCCACCCCTGCTCTAACCCACTGGACCCCAGCCCCCTCCCGGAGCTGGGGCAGAACCCAGGAGTCCTGGCGCCCAGCCCCTGCTCTAACCCACTGGACCCCAGCCCCCTCCCGGAGCTGGGGCAGAACCCAGGAGTCGTGGCGCCCAGCCCCTGCTCTAACCCACTGGACCCCAGCCCCCTCCCGGAGCTGGGGCAGAACCCAGGAGTCCTGGCTCCCAGCCCCTGCTCTAACCCACTGGACCCCAGCCCCCTCCCGGAGCTGGGGCAGAACCCAGGAGTCCTGGCGCCCAGCCCCTGCTCTAACCCACTGGACCCCAGCCCCCTCCCGGAGCTGGGGCAGAACCCAGGAGTCCTGGCTCCCAGCCCCTGCTCTAACCCACTGGACCCCAGCCCCCTCCCGGAGCTGGGGCAGAACCCAGGAGTCCTGGCGCCCAGCCCCTGCTCTAACCCACTGGACCCCAGCCCCCTCCCGGAGCTGGGGCAGAACCCAGGAGTCCTGGCTCCCACCCTTGCTCTAACCCACTGGACCCCAGCCCCCTCCCGAAGCTGGGGCAGAACCCAGGAGTCCTGGCTCCCACCCTTGCTCTAATCCACTGGACCCCAGCCCCCTCCCGGAGCTGGGGCAGAACCCAGGAGTCCTGGCTCCCAGTCCCCTGCTCTAACCCAATGGACCCGAGAGCTGGAATTGGACCCAGGAGTCCTGAAACCCTCACCCCACTCAAACTCACTTCCCCTCCCCAGCCAGGACTATTATCGCTATATTACCGCAGGGCCGAGGAGCCTGGCCGTGCCCAGGCCCCCCTTGTGCTCGGTGCTGCACAGATGCAGAACAAAAAGACAGAACCTATCCCTGGAGCCTGGGTCCCTCACATCCAGCTCTGGGGGGGCCCTGCCCCCAGCAGCTCTCTGCCCAGCCAGTGACTTGGAGCGGCCTCCTTGGCGCCCCGCAGGCCGTAGTCTTGTCAGGGCTCCCTGGGGGTAGCTGGGCCAATGTCCCACGGGCAAGCCATTTGCTACCCGGGCACCCCAGTTCAGCCTGAACGCCCTGCCAGGGCCCTCCTGGTGCCCACGCCACCCTGGGACGGGTTCGGTCACAGAGATCCCCTTGGGACCGTCACCTGACGTGCTGAATTTACCTCTGAGCCCGTTTCCCTGCCAGCCTGGGACTCCAGAACCCTGCCCTGGTGAGCCCGACACGCCAGCCTGCTGCAACCCAGACCCAGGCCTGGGCCATCCCCAAACCCGCAGGCTTTAACCAGAAACTGCTCAGCAAGTCCCCTGTCTGCAGCACCCGGGCACCCAGCGGGCTCCAAACCCCAAATCAATCCCAATCAATCAAAAGTATAAAGAGGAGGATTTCAGCGGCTCCAGGTAATAGCAGCCAGAACAAAGTGAGTCACCAAGAAAGCAGAACACGCAAGTGTGAGCCTAACACATGAAGACAGTGAACACGGGTGAATCTCACCCGCCGAGAGGGGCCAAGAAGCTTCTTTCCCAGGCCAGACTCCTCCGTAGCCTGGGCCCGTCCCTGCCCCGGGGCAGCCCTTGCTGGCTCCAACCGGGATCCCAGGGGAAAAGCAGGGGCGGTCTCATGACTGGCCCCCTTTGTCCTGCGCCCCCCCCCTTTTATAGTGTCGGCCCAAGGCGGGAATCCTTTGTCTCCGGGCCCCAGCCCCGCTTCTAAGTGCCAAGCCCCAGGTTCAAGATGGATTCCAGACCCAGGTGACATGGCCCCATGTCCGGTGACACTTCCTGCCCCCCTGGCTGCACACGGGGACCCAGCAAGGCCTGGAGTAAACAGCCGTTTGCCACCCATGGGCCTGGCCAATGGGAGCCAGCAAGATTCCAAGCCCCCGTTACCGGCCCCCACTTGGCATAAGTACAGTCGGAGCCCAGGGTCATCGTTCCCATTCCTCGGTAGGGACACAAGCCTGACCCACTGTGACGGTGCTGCCCGTGGGAGCCAGCTGAGGTCACTCAATCAGGGTGAACTGCAAACAAAACGGGGCAGAGAAACCCCAAACGCTGGTGGTTATTCCAATACTTAGATTTACCAACCAGCACAAAACAGCTTCTGTAGTTCCTCACTGGTCACTTCGAAGTCCAAACCACACAGTTTCCTTAAAGTGCCCATCCTCAGGCCTCCGTCCAGACACACCTGTCAGATACGATGATGATTCCTGAAAATCTTCTCTCATCATATAAAAGAAAAGGTCCTTCCAATCCCAAAGGATCGGCCACACACCCAAGTTCAATTATCACTTAGATCTTACCCACAATACATGCTACAGCCAATTCTTATTAACTAAGCTACAATTTATTAGAAAAGAAAAGAGAGAGAGTGTTGGTTAAAAGATTAATATACATACAGACTTGAATTCAATTCTTGAGGTTCAGATACATAGCGGAGATGAGCTTGTACTTGCCAAAAGTCCTTTTAGAAATAGTCCAGATGTTATAGTCCAATTTCCATATTCAGGGTGGCTCCAGTCAGTGACTGGGGATCTCAATCCTTGTGGCTTAAGGTTTCCCCCTCTTGAAACCCAAAGCAGATCTGAGATGAAGCAGGATCGTGTCCCAGGCTTCTTATACATTTCCAGCAGCCTTTCGGCCTCAGAAAACAATTGGCTTAACTCCTTCTCCCAACCATCCTGGCAATTAGCACAGGGTAATTTATCCATGAAACAGTTCAGACACAGGTTATCACAACCTTCAAAGAGACACAGACAATAACACTATTTCACTCAAGTGTCATCCTACATGTTAATATTCCTGTTTTGATCTTTGAATTGAGCTCTAGCAATAGACAAGACTTGTTTGCTGACATCCCAAGACCTGAGCAAACATCTCCCCTTCTACCTCTAGCAATGCCGGCTGCATTTCAAAGCTCTGTTCATTTACCGATCCTCCTGACCCGTTCTCAAGGTTCAGCCATGGGTCAGGTCAGTCTGTGAGTTAATTAACGCTTTCTGGCCCTGTCAGCTTTCACTGGATATTACATTATACTGATAACGTCACACCCCCTCCCACCAGTGCGATGCCCCCACCCAGCAGATTGGAAGCTCTGTAACGAGACCTGGATCCCAGCAATCCCACAGCTCCCCAAGTGTCCAACGCCCCCTGAACGTCCCAGAGGGAGGAGAGTCCCACCCCACATCCCGGACCCCGATCCCACAGCACTTTGATCCAGCCCCAAGGTCCATGTCCCCAGGGAGGGGCCGATCCCCACGCCCGGGCCGGCGCTGCCCCCTCAGGGCCTGGGCTCCCCTGGTCTAACGTCCTGACAGCCCCTGGAAGGAGAGAGCAGAGGGGATGGGTTAGGGGGTGCAACGACCCCACCCCCACCCCTGAGAGGGGAGGACTCACCTGCGTCTGCTCCGCCTCAGCACCACGGCCACGGCGGCTACGGCCAGAACCCCCAGCGTGATGCCCACGGCCAGGCCGGGGCCCCAGGGCCTGCTCTGCTCTGTAAAACGGGGGGAAGGTGTGTGCCATGCTCAGAACATGGACAGCAGTAAGGACTCTGTTCCCTCTGCCTCCCGCGTAGTCCCTCTGTACCTCCCACCCTGAACCCATCCACCTCAGCCCCCACGCTGTTCCATCAACCGCCCCCACAGTCCCCCATGTGCCCCCCAACCCACTGACCTCAGCCTTGCCCTACCCTAAGTCTCTTCCTTCAGCCCCCCCGTCATCCCACTCCCATCGCTCCCCCTGCTGTCCCACCCCCTCAACTTCCCCCCATTCCAGTCCTGCTCCCCTGTCTTCATCCCCTCCTGACCCTGTCCCTCTCCCCACCCCCCGCCCAGCCCCATTGTCTCCCCGGCCCCTTAGTTCCCTCAGCCTCTCCCACTGTCTCACCCCTTCTCCCCCCACCTTCCCACCCACTCAGCTTCCCCCCACTCTTGTTCTGCCCCCCATCCCAATCCTGTCCTGTTCCCCTCAGCTCCTCCATCCTGCTCCCCTGACCCATCTCCACAGCCCCCACGTATCCCCTCGACCTCCCTCTGCCCCAATCCCACTGCCTGCACCCACCCCTTTCCCACTCGGGACAAGCAGGAAAAGCCCCCAGAGACCATGACCGCCCCCCCCGGGAACGTGCACCTACCCCAGGGGATCAGCAGGCTCTGGCCCCCCAGGCTGCTGTGCTGCACCCGGCAGGCGTAGCTGTGCCTGGCGCCCGGCTCCACGGCCAGGGAGCTGCGCAGCTGGTAGGTCAGGTCCGCGTTGGGCAGGATCCCACTGGAGTTCAGCCGCCCGCCCGGCGCCACCTCCTCCCCGTCCTGCAGCCAGGCCACGCGGACGGGCCGGGGGTAGAAACCGGTGACCCGGCAAACCAGCAGTACCGGCGCGGGGGTCCCGGCTGGGGGAGGCGCTCGGGCAAACACCACGGCGACCGGCTTCTCTGAGACAGGAGGAGAGAGACGGGGCGGGGGAGACGGGACGATTCAGCCTGAGCCTCAGGGACTCACTAGCCAAGCCCAGCTCCACTCCCCGGGGTCAGGCGTTGGCCCTGCTGTCCTGCCAGACCCCAGTTCTGCTCCCTGCAGTTACCAGTGGTGACAGAATCCCCTTCACTTCCTGTCCTAAACTGATGTGCAGTGCGGCTATGAACAGCTAATGTGCTCCACCCCAGATATAGCTACATTTGTACACCAGGCAAGGGGGCCCTGGATAACCAGCCCCCTGCCCACCCCAGAGCTGGCTGCATATGAGCACTGGGTGTGGAATCCGTGTGTAAACAGCAAACACACCCTATCCCAGAGCTGGCTGCATCTCAGCGAGCTAGGGACTGGTGTCCGGCCTCACCTTGCCTCGCCAGAGACTCTTTCCCATGCTGGACAGAGCTCTTGAGCGTATTGACACACGTCATTCTCAGGAGAAACTGAAGTGCGATGGTTGCAACCTTATCCAGGTTGAGAAGGTCCAGGATATAGATCGTCAATTTGTCCTGCCGGCGAGCGACCCATTTGCCTGCCTCCACGTCGAAGCTGATGAATTTCTCGCCGTTCAATCCGCCATCATAGAATCCCCTCGAGGTGCCGTTGGGGTGGAGCTCGCAGCCGAGGGAGCCCTGGGTAACAAAGGGATCTGGAACAGGAAGGGCAGGGGGATGAGGATGGGTGTCCAGAGGTCCCAGGTGGGGCCAGAAACAGAGAGTCGGGAGGAGTAAGGACATAACATCAGGTGCAATGAGGATATTGGGTCACAGGATAGTGGTGGGATTGTGAGGTGACCCTGGCTGGAGTTAAGGGTAAATGACAGTTTCTGTTTAAAGCTGATTTTTAACGGGCATAGTTATAAGAACATAAGAACGGCCGTACTGGGTCAGACCAAAGGTCCATTCAGCGCAGTATCTGTCTACTGACAGTGGCCAATGCCAGGTACCCCAGAGGGACTGACCCTAACAGGCAATGATCAAGTGATCTCTCTCCTGCCATCCATCTCCACCCTCTGACAAACAGAGTCTAGGGACACCATTCCTTACCCAGCCTGGCTAATAGCCACTAATGGACTTAACCGCCATGAATTTATCCAGTTCTCTTTTAAACCCTGTTATAGTCCAAACCTTCACAACCTCCTCAGGCAAGGAGTTCCACAGGTTGACTGTGCGCTGTGTGAAGAAGAACTTCCTTTTGTTTTAAACCTACTGCCCATTAATTTCATTTGGTGACCCCTGGTTCTTGTATTATGGGACTAAGTAAATAACTTTTCCTTATCCACTTTCTCCACATCACTCATGATTTTATAGACCTCTATCATATCCACCCTTAGTCTCCTCTTTTCCAAGCTGAAAAGTCCTAACCTCTTTAATCTCTCCTCAGATGGGATTCATTCCAAAGCCCTAATAATTTTAGTTGCCCTTCTCTGAACCTTTTCTAGTGCCAGAATATCTTTTTTGAGGTGAGGAGACCACATCTGTACACAATATTCAAGATGTGGGTGTCCCATGGATTTATACACGGGCAATAAGATATTTTCTAGATCCTTTTTAATGATTCCTAACCTCCTGTTTGCTTTTTTGACTGCCTCTGCACACTGCATGGACATCTTCAGAGAACTATCCACGATGACGCCAAGATCTTTTTCCTGATTAGTTGTAGCTAAATTAGCCCCCATCATATTGTATGCATAGTTGGGGTTATTTTTTCCATGTGCATTACTTTACATTTATCCACATTAAATTTTATTTGCCATTTTGTTGCCCAATCACTTAGTATTGTGAGATCTTTTTGAAGTTCTTCACAGTCTGTTTTGGTCTTAACTCTCTTGAGCAGTTTAGTATTGTCTGCAAACTTTGCCACCTCACTGTTTACTCCTTTCTCCAGATCATTTATGAATAAATTGAATAGAATTGGTCCTAGGACTGACCCTTGGGGAACACCACTAGTTACCCCTCTCCATTCTGAGAATTTACCATTAATTCCTACCCTTTGTTCCCTGTCTTTTAACCAGTTCTCAAGCCATGAAAGGACCTTCTCTTTTATCCCATGACAGCTTAATTTACGTAAGAGCCTTTGGTGAGGGACCTTGTCAAAAGCTTTCTGGAAATCTAAGTACACTATGTCCACTGGATCCCCCTTGTCCACATGTTTGCTGACCCCTTCAAAGAACTCTAATAGATTAGTAAGACATGATTTCCCTTTACAGAAACCATGTTGACTTTTGCCCATCAATGTATGTTCTTCTATGTGTCTGACAATTTTATTCTTTACTATTGTTTCAACTAACTAGCCCAGTCCTGACGTTAGACTTACGGGTCTGTAATTGCTGGGATCACCTCTAGAGCCCTTTTTAAACATTGGCGTTACATTAGCTAACTTCCAGTCACTGGGTACCGAAGCCGATTTAAAGGACAGGTTACAAACCTTAGTTAATAGTTCTGCAATTTCACATTTGAGTTCTTTCAGAACTCTTGGGTGAATGCCATCTGGTCCCGGTGACTTGTTACTGTTGAGTTTATCAATTAATTCCATAACCTCCTCTAGTGACACCTCAATCTCTGACAGTTCCTCAGATTTGTCACCTACAAAGGACGGCTCAGGTTTGGGAATCTCCCTCACATCCTCAGCCATGAAGATTGACACAAAGAATTCAAGACTGAAGCAAGTCCAATTGGCTTGAAAATCGCTGCATTACACTGGTGCCTGAGGCAGAGTTTGCGGTGCAAATTTGGGGTCCCTTGGTCACGGGGTTGCTGAGATACAGACCCCACCCAAATGACCTGCTTTCCAAGGCTCAGTGTACATGTCAGGAAAGACCAGGAGCCTCGGCTCAGGGAGTGGGACAGGGGGCCCTTCCCCTCTAGGGAGTGCAGGCTACAGTCTGGCCCCAGACCTGGCTGGCTGACTCGGGGGTGGAGAATGGGACACGGGTGTTTCCCCTCTGGGGGATGCCGGCTCCAATCAGCCTAAGGGCCAGGGACTGGCTGTCTTGCCCCCAGTGACACACTCAGTTGCTGCGGTGAGTGTGTCAGTTCTCAGCTCCCTGGGTGGGTGGGGAGGGACCCCCTCAGAGCGCCCCATACTCACAGCCCATTCCCTGCTGCTGAACTATCCTGTTCACAGTCCGGTTGAAACTGAACAGGGAGCGATGGACCAGCAGCTCCAGGTCCTGCCACTCCTTCGGGGTCAGGCTCCGCTCGACCCAGGGCTGCAGGAAGCGGATCTTGCAGGTGCTGCAGCCCACGGAGTTGGTCTCCAGGTCGCCCAGCAGGGCCGTCCCCCATATGTCCGTGGAGCTGGCGTTGTGGAAGACATCGATGTGGAGCACCCGGAGGGTGACAGACGCTGGCGGGACAGGAGGGGAAGCTGAGGCAGGGGCAGGAAACAAGTGCAGGACAAAGCGGGTGGGGAGAGAGATTAATGAGTCTCTGTCCCGTAAACAATCCTGCACTACGGGGTCTCCCTGCTGATTCCTAACCTGCCTCCCCCATCCTACTCCCCCAGCCAGGGTCACTAGCCCAGCGTGGTACTTCCCTACCCTGGCCCTAGGATTGCACCATCCCCACACATCCCTGGGAGCAAAAACAGCATGGGGGGTCCCCACTTACCGGCCAGGGCCCCCCATACCCAGGGGAGGAGCAGCAGAGGGGGCAGCATCCTGGCAGGAAAAGGGAGATCCGGGCTCTGGTGGGCGTCAGGGCAGTGGGACGAGGGGCCCAGGATCCCAATGTGCTTTCACTTCCTCCGCAGCCCACACCCCTCTGCCAACTTCTCCCTTTGTCTGTCTCTGCTCAGCTCTGCGCCCGCAGCTGCCAGCCCCGAGCCAATCCGGGCAGAGAGAGTCGGGGAGCGGGGGCAGCGTGGGAGGGGGAGCCCCGGCAGCAGGATCAGAACTAGGCCCTGTCCCCGGCAGACTCAGGGTGTGTCCACACTGGCACTAAAACCACCCCCGAAAGGACATGAGCGTCACCGAGGAAAAGTGCCAGCGTGACCAGCGCGCCTGCCAGCCAAGCTGCTGCCGTTTGTGTGGGGTGGAAGCTTTTTGTCGACAAACAGCAGCTACACTGTGCACCATCCCTCTCCAGCCTCCAGCCCTGCCTCCCCCTGTGCGGGGCTGGCACCTGCACTCTCCGCTCGCCCCCTCTGCATCGCAGACGCGACAAAGGCTCCTTTGGACGCCTGGGACAGGGCTTTAAAAAGGGACGGTGACAGCAAATACAGGACATACGGTCACCTAGTGCCAGGGGAGAAACCCCTGCTGCCCTCCCACCCTGTCCTCTTCTGCACCCACCCCGCCCCTTGCAGCACAGTCCCTAGTGCCGCCCTGCAGCAATGGGGCAGCCCTGACTGCCCGGGTGTAACAGTAGGATTTAATGTTTGTATTTTGTATAATTCTGTGTCTGAGCTGATTTCAAGGCAGGAACAGACCTTTGAGGGTCACCACTTTGTTGTCGGCCTAGCACTCTAAAAGAAATAAAAGAATGCCGGATTGTTTTCCTCCGCATTGAACCTGATTTCCTGTTCACAATGCTCTGTGCAAATCAGTTCTGTGCTGGGTGTGAATGAGAAACGTGTGGGTGAAGAGATCCGTGTGAAGGCCGTCGCTGAACCAGATGTTCGAGGGAGGAACCGGAGACAGACGCAAGGGCGCCAGGGGGCTGGAACACGGATGGGATACCTTTCAGCAGTCTTTTCAACAATCACAGTGCATGTCTTCCCCCTTTCACAATTCTCCACCCAACATGTTATGCTTCTAAGAAGCACAGGGGATCTTTTCAGGGGAAACGGCCATACGCCGCGTTTATTGAGGATACATCCAATCACACCCACACGCTGCCCCGCCAGTCGCTGTTCTAGTTACCAGCCCAAAGTGCGGATCGATCCAGTGGCCAGCGAAGTTGATCAAGGGTCGGGAGGAATCGGGTTCCCTCGGTCGAGACACAAGGAGGCAGATTGACGACTCTAAAGCTGAGAGGCACCTGTCAATGGGGACAGGAGAGCTGTGATCACACCCAGCCTGGGGGAACTCCCTGAGAGACTCCATGAAAGAACGAGATGAAGGATGAGAAGGACAATTTCAGAAAACAAGCCCTTGTCAGACAACAACTGATCGCAGCATGACGCTGAAAAACTCATTTCCCCGGTGAAGGAAGATCACTATATCAACAGGGGGCCTTGCCATGAAACGTTGAGTTCGCCCTGCCAAGACTTCCCCGGAGCATCGTGTCTCGACCGACGGGACCCGGCTCCCCCTTACCCTTGATCAACCTCGCTGGCCACTGGATTGATCTTAAGGAACCTTAATGCTTTATAAAGTTCAATATCTTTTTAAAAACCAAAGTGGTGGCTGCAGCTGGGCAGTCAAACCCAGGAGAATGGGGAGAGATTCTGGATTTGTTTTTTGGTAACAAAATAGCAGCTAAGAGCTGTAGTAAAAAAATAAGAAATTAAAAAAGACAGCGCCCCTCTGGAGCAACAGCTGTAGAACTGATAAAGGAAAATGTTTTTAATTTATTAATGTAACTTCTGTTCACCATCCACACTACAGTTGCCTACAGTGTAACTTCTGTTCCATATTGTAATTCAAACCCCATTTTAAAACACTCACTCCATTTTGTAAAAGCTTCCTCCAACCTTCATTTTTGCAAACCCTGCTGTAATCTTATTAGTTTAGTTTAGATGTGTGAATGAGATATGTATGGATGACGGAATCAAACTCCAGCCCCAGCCTGTCCTGATGAGATAAAGTTCAAATACCAACGGCTGAAGACCTAGACAACAGCCCTAAACAAAGTAAGAAGCATCCACCCTAAAAAGAAAAGACAACAGAACAACAGAAGGAAGATCAAAGCCAAGTTCAAGGCTGAAAGTCACGCCTGCAATTGACGGGTCATCAATCCAAACCCAGAGGCAGCGTGACACAGCTAGACCTAGAGACTTTGAATCCAAACTAAAAGCCTATAAAAGAGAAGGGTGAGATGAGAGACTCTGGGTAACATTCTGCTGCCAACATGGAAGGACATCGGTGCAGGCCCAGCAGAGACCCAGCTCGGCCTTGTGCCCGGCTTTCCTGGCCAGTTAGCTGCCACAGGCTACGAACGCAAGCTACAAAATCAAGCTATGAACTTAAGCTATCTTCAGGACTGGTAACTATGCAGCAGCTGCAGAACATCTGATGGGTGGGTGGGTGGGTGTGTGTGTTTGTGTATAGGTATTAGGTATAATGTGTGTGTATAAGAATTAAGATATTAGTTATTAGTCATAAATCAAATTGTTATCATAATAAATGTGGTATCTTTGTCTTGCCCCCTGAAAAGATCCTGTGTAGTTTTGTCTGTACAACACAGCAGGGGTGACGTGCACCGAAAAACACCCTTAGAAACACTGAGTGGGAACGTGGCCCTGGGTTATCAGACTGTGACGGTGATAAGGGTACATAAAAACTCTGTCAGACAAAAGGAACGGTTCCACCATATGTCAGACTGGATCTGGCTCAGATAAGGGTACAGACGTTAAACTCTGGAAGGAATGTGCAGTTTCCCCAGGACGTGTGCAATGTGTATTGTAGAAGGGGGAAAAGAAATGCAAACAAAACATGCTACTTGATTAAAACCCTGTTAGGGCTACCAAAGGAGCCCCCAAAGGCTGAGTTTCCTTGGTCAGTTCGCTGGGTGTTTTGGAAGCAGGAGTTGAAAGTGAAAAGTCCTCAGAACTCGGATGGAAGTTGCCTGTGTCCCTTTTTAGACAGAGGCTCTGAGCTCTGCGGAGGCTGTGGAGCCAAAGGCCGGCCAGAAAGCGTCTGTGTGGATGCAAATCGCCTGACTGGTAAAGAAAGAAAAGAACTGCCCAGAGACGGCAGCACCAAGGAGCTGCGGATAAAGGACAGACCTGGTCCGCAGACAAACCACCCGGAACCCAAGGGCTCAAATTCTGACCCTCCAGAAGAAGGTGGGAAAGAAAGTCAAACCTAAAGCTGAAAAAGGAACAGGGTGAAGGTAAGTGGAAACGCAGTGCGCCGTGCTGAAATCTAAAGGTGGGTACAAAAGGGGGCTCCTTGTATGTGTGACACCCCCACCTTTTAATTCACCAACCCCCAAGGATATAATTCCGGGTATAACGAGATACCTTTCAGAAATGTAACACTAATGTTAATATAACTGTAATGTTAATAAATACCCCGGTAACAACGTAAAGTGTATCATTAAAAAAAATTAAAAACCTTGAAGGTCATATGGTAATGATGCTTCTTGGCTGTCACCTGTGAATAAACGTAAAGATTAGCACAGCAGAAAAAACCTTACGAGCTTGGACTGCTGTATAAGAAGGGAAACTGAGGCACACCACTGTGTGAATGTAACAACTGACCAGTGGGATAATTTCCCCTAAATCCTTAAAAGGTAGAAGCCATTGAAACCCAACCTGCCTCTACACAAAAGCACAGGAAATTCAGGGGGGAAGTCCTCTGTTTTGCCTGCAATCAGCAAGGGTATTTGTAAAAGGAAGGGATTTTTTAAGCAAAAACCTGCCACCCCAAAAGGGGTAGAAACATGTTCTTTTTGTCTTTCAAAAAATCAGAAAAAGCAGCTAAAAAGCAACCCAGAACACCGTGGATCTGCTGTCACAACAAAAACTGCGTTTTATCTTTTGTCTTGTGGTGTTTGTCCTGTTGCTAGCATTGTTGTGTATTATGTTACCAAAAAGCACAACATAAAACAAAACACCCCTACTGCATTAGGCAAAAAACAATGACTGAGCATTTTAACTGTATTTACAGAAACCAGAGCTGCAGAAGGGCGGAGGCCGAGGAAGGCCCGTCTGTTACCAGGGACACATCCTCAGGCAGCAGACGCCATATTAGGAGGGACTGGTTTTAAAGCAGGAATTGGAAAGACTATAAAGCTGGAGGTAATTAAAAATAAGTTTCTTGTCACAACTGCAAAACAGTCTCCTTCCCAGGCAGGCAGATACGTAGGAGATAAAACAGCCTTGGCCACAGGACGCAGGGATGCGAATTCTTAGTTTAGCGTCACTTAAGCATGAAATGTTTTGGGTGACATCCGGGAATGTTCGGGGATTAACGCAACTTTTAAAACAACAACAGAAGTCCTTGTTTAACACCTACAGATATAAATGAGGGCAATGTGTTTCCAGTGTGGTTAATGGTCATTTGTCATTAGGTAAAATGAGTGTTAAAATTGCTCACCAACAGTCTATAAAAACAGAAACATAAAGTGGCCCCGTTCCCAAAATTGACCATGGAATCCTTTGGGCTACCCCAGGTTATAGGTCAGTGGGCTAACCCCCCCCAAAGAATGATTGGCCACCCTTGGGTGTACAGAGTAAAACCCTCAGAAATGGGTGTGCTTGTCACCTGTCACCACGAAACCATGTAGCAAAAATACCTGATTGGAAACGTGTGTAAGACAAACTAAAAAATGGAACGCGTGTTTTGTACACCGGCCAGTGTGTAAGTGTTACATGCTGGAACACAGGATTTGGGGAGGATGCAAGTACCAGCCAACCCGCAGTGGATGAATGTAGGTGTAATGCCCGTGTGTTAGATACTAGCAATCACACGCACTAGTGCCCAGAGACGGGAGAAGCACAGAGCACTGTTACCGCCACCCCGGTTAATTTTTCTGTTTTCCAACCGACACAGAGGGCTATAGAGAAGCGCGCCATATAAAGATTATGTGCCAATGGAGACATGCTAAAAATGGCTAAGTCTGAAAGAGAACGGGCAGCCTGTCCCTGGTGTGACGTTTTTCCAGGCTGGCCCCCGCCCTCTAAGGGCAAATTGTCTATTATGTTTCACCCATTACTAGTCGGGTTAATAGTGTCCTGTCTTTGCTTGCTAGGAACGTGTTGTACGTGTTGTTGGACAAAAAGAAAGTTTGTTAAATTACAACCACAAGCTCAAATGGCCTCTCAGTATATTGCTATGAAATAGTTGTATCAAATAAGACCCACTCGAGGATTGTTCTTGAGGCGTCAAAAGGGGGACGTGTAATAGTAGGATCTTATGTTTGTATTTTGTATAATTCTGTGTCTGAGCTGATTTCAAGGCAGTGACAGACCTTTGAGGGTCACCACATGGCTGTAGGCTTGTAGAAGTAAAAGAATGCCGGATTGTTTTCCTCTGCATTGCGACCTGATGTTCCTGTTAACAATGCTCTTTGCAAATCAGCTGGCTGTTGGGTGTGAATGAGGAATGTGTGTTAAGAGACCCATGTGAAGGCCCTCGAAGGAACCGGAGACAGATGCAAGGGCGCCAGGGGGCTGTAAAACGCTCCATTGAAACATCAAAGAAGAGCAAATTAATGACTCTAAAGGCACCTGTCAATGGGGACAGGAGAGCTGTGACCACACCCAGCCTGGGGGAACTCCCTGAGAGACTCCAGGAAAGAACAAAATACAAAATAAAAACAATTTCAGAAAACAAGCCCTCGGCAAACAGCAACTGATCGCAGAATGACGCTGCGGGACTCATCGCCCCTGTGGAGGAAGATCACTATATAACCAGGGGCCTTGCCATGAAACGTTGGGTTCGTCCTGCCAAGACTCGACCGACGGGACCCGGCTCCTCCCTACCCCTGATCAACTTCGCTGGCCACTGGATCGATCCGCACCCTGGGCTGGTAACTAGAACAGCGACTGGCGGGACAGCGTGTGGTGTGTGCCCGGGTGCGTCTGCTAATCGTTGTATCTTCAGTCAATGCGGCATATTGCCTTTTCCCCTCAAAAAGAGCTGGGGGGGCAGGGCTGGGCTGGCAGGGGCTGTGGGTCGAGAGTGAGGGGCATCAGCTAGGCTAGGTTAGCAGGGGCTGCGGGTCGAGAGTGAGGGGCACCAGCAGAACTGGGGGGGCAGGGCTGGGCTGGCAGGGGCTGTGGGTCGAGAGTGAGGGGCACCGGCAGAACTGGGGGGGCAGGGCTGGGCTGGCAGGGGCTGTGGGTTGAGAGAGAGGGGCACCGGCAGAGCTGGGGGGGCAGGGCTGGCAGGAGCTGTGGGTCGGGAGTGAGGGGCACCGGCAGAGCTGGGGGGGGGCAGGGCTGGGCTGGCAGGGGCTGTGGGTCGGGAGTGAGGGGCACTGGCAGAGCTGGGGGGGCAGGGCTGGGCTGGCAGGGGCTGTGGGTCGGGAGTGAGGGGCACTGGCAGGGCGGAGGGGCAGGGGGTCGGGAGTGAGGGGCATTGGCAGAGCTGGGGGGGCAGGGCTGGGCTGGCAGGGGCTGTGGGTCTGGAGTGAGGGGCACTGGCAGGGCGGAGGGGCAGGGCTGGTGGAGGAGCCAGGTGGGACAAGGGGGCCATTGGGCTGGTGACCCCAGGGTGGGGGGCAGCTAGGAGATAGCACAGGGCCCAGGGAAGGCAGTGAGGTGTAAACGGGACTGGACCTCAGCCCAGCTAAAGAGTCCTGGAGCTGGAGTGGGGGCTGGGCTGGGGTCACCTGCCAGGCACTTGGGGAGTAGCACCGTGGGACTGTGAATGGGGAGACAGTCCAGGATGGCTGGAGACACCCTGGGGTGCCAGGGGCAGGGTAGGGGGAGTGAACGCAGGTCACCATGCATGGGGCCGAGTGACGAGAAGCAGAGCCAGTGCGATGCGGCTGACGGAGATGGGCTTTGATCCCGTGTCCCTGCGCTCGGAGCTGTACACAGAGCCGGCTGCAGCCAAGTCCCAGCCACCCGTGGCCCCGCCTGCCTGGTCTGGCGTCCAGCTCTGAGCCCCGGGGGCAGGTGCTGCGGGGAGGCCGGACTCCAGGCCCTGGCAGCTCTCGGGCTCAGCTGGCCCCTGCGCAGCTGCTGGGGATGGTGGGGGGCTGTGGGGCAGACGGACGGGGTGGGGGGTCCTTCTGCTCAGAGCCACCAGGGGGCGCCAGGGGCCAGTGGCTCGGTTCGAGACAATGGGGCTGTGAGCCAGCAGATGGCGCCAGCGTATAACTCTGCCGGTGCCCCTCACTCCCGACCTGCAGCCCCTCCCTGCCAGCCCAGCCCTGCCCCCGCCCAGCTCTGCCGGTGCCCCACACTCCCGACCTGCAGCCCCTGCCAGCCCAGCACTGCCCCCCTCCAGCCCTGCCGGTGCCCCTCACTCCCGACCTGCAGCCCCCCGCCAGCCCAGCCCCCCCCAGCTCTGCCAGTGCCCCTCACTCCCGACCTGCAGCCCCCTGCCAGCCCAGCCCAGCCCTGCCCCCCCAGCTCTGCCAGTGCCCCACACTCCCGACCTGCAGCCCCTGCCAGCCCAGCCCTGCCCCCTCCAGCCCTGCCGGTGCCCCTCACTCCCGACCTGCAGCCCCTGCCAGCCCAGCTCTGCCGGTGCCCCTCACTCCCGACCCACAGCCCCCGCCAGCCCAGCCCTGCCCCCCCCAGCTCTGCCGGTGCCCCTCACTCCCGACCTGCAGCCCCCGCCAGCCCAGCCCTGCCCCCCCAGCTCTGCCGGTGCCCCTCACTCCCGACCCACAGCCCCCGCCAGCCCAGCCCTACCCCCCCCAGCTCTGCCGGTGCCCCTCACTCCCGACCTGCAGCCCCTGCCAGCCCAGCCCTGCCCCCCAGCTCTGCCAGTGCCCCTCACTCCCGACCCACAGCCCCCTGCCAGCCCAGCCCTGACCCCCCTCCAGCCCTGCCAGTGCCCCTCACTCCCGACCCACAGCCCCCTGCCCCCAGCCCTGACCCCCCTCCAGCCCTGCCGGTGCCCCTCACTCCCGACCTGCAGCCCCTGCCAGCCCAGCCCTGCCCCCACTAGCTCTGCCAGTGCCCCTCACTCCCGACCTGCAGCCCCTGCCAGCCCAGCCCTGCCCCCCCAGCTCTGCCGGTGCCCCTCACTCCCGACCTGCAGCCCCTGCCAGCCCAGCGCTGCCCCCCCAGCTCTGCCGGTGCCCCTCACTCCCGACCCGCAGCCCCTGCCAGCCCAGCCCTGCCCCCCTCCAGCCCTGCCAGTGCCCCTCACTCCCGACCTGCAGCCCCCTGCCAGCCCAGCCCTGCCCCCCCAGCTCTGCCGGTGCCCCTCACTCCCGACCCGCAGCCCCTGCCAGCCCAGCCCTGCCCCCTCCCCAGCCCTGCCGGTGCCCCTCACTCCCGACCCGCTGCCCCTGCCAGCCCAGCCCTGCCGGTGCCCCTCACTCCCGACCCGCAGCTCCTGCCAGCCTAGCCCTGCCCCCCCCCAGCTCTGCCAGTGCCCCTCACTCCCGACCTGCAGCCCCCTGCCAGCCCAGCCCTGCCCCCCCCAGCTCTGCCGGTGCCCCTCACTCCCGCCTGCAGCCCCTGCCAGCCCAGCCCTGCCCCCCCCAGCTCTGCCGGTGCCCCTCACTCCCGACCCGCAGCCCCTGCCAGCCCAGCCCTGCCCCCCCCAGCTCTGCTGGTACCCCTCACTCCCGACTTGCAGCCCCTGCCAGCTCAGTCCTGCCCCCCCGAGCTCTGCCGGTGCCCCTCACTCCCGACCCGCAGCCCCTGCCAGCCCAGCCCTGCCCCCCCCAACCCTGCTGGTGCCCCTCACTCCCGACCTGCAGCCCCTGCCAGCCCAGCCCTGCCCACCCCAGCTGTGCCGGTGCCCCTCACTCCCGACCTGCAGCCCCTGCCAGCCCAGCCCTGCCCCCCTCCAGCCCTGCCGGTGCCCCTCACTCCCGACCTGCAGCCCCTGCCAGCCCAGCCCTGCCCCCCTCCAGCCCCGCCGGTGCCCCTCACTCCCGACCCACAGCCCCTGCCAGCCCAGCCCTGCCCCCCCAGCCCTGCCGGTGCCCCTCACTCCCGACCTGCAGCCCCTGCCAGCCCAGCCCTGCCCCCCCCAACCCTGCTGGTGCCCCTCACTCCCGACCTGCAGCCCCTGCTAGCCCAGCCCTGCCCCTCCCAGCCCTGCCGGTGCCCCTCACTCCCGACCTGCAGCCCCTGCCCCCCCAGCCCTGCCGGTGCCCCTCACTCCCGACCCACAGCCCCCTGCCAGCCCAGCCCTGCCGGTGCCCCTCACTCCCGACCTGCAGCCCCTGCCAGCCCAGCCCTGCCCCCCTCCAGCCCTGCCGGAGCCCCTCACTCCCGACCCGCAGCCCCTGCCAGCCCAGCTCTGCCCCCCCAGCTCTGCCGGTGCCCCTCACTCCCGACCTGCAGCCCCTGCTAGCCCAGCCCTGCCCCCCCAGCTCTGCCACTGCCCCTCACTCCCGACCCGCAGCCCCCGCTAGCCCAGCCCTGCACCCCCCAGCTGTGCCGGTGCCCCTCACTCCTGACCCACATTGCCTGCCAGCCCAGCCCTGCCCCCCCAGCTCTGCCGGTGCCCCTCACTCCCGACCCGCAGCCCCTGCTAGCCCAGCCCTGCGCCCCCCAGCTGTGCCGGTGCCCCTCACTCCTGACTCACAGTCCCTGCTAGCCCAGTCCTGCCCCCCCAGCTCTGCCGGTGCCCCTCACTCCCGACCCACAGCCCCTGCCAGCCCAGCCCTGCCCCCCCCCATTAGGCCTCATAGTTAGAGCAAGAGCAGGACTGGGAGCCAGGACTCCTGGGTTCTCTCCCCAGCTCTGGGAGGGGAGTGGAGGCTGGGGGGTTAGAGCAGCGGGGGCTGGGAGCCAGGACTCCTGGGTTCTCTCCCCAGCTCTGGGAGGGGAGTGGGGGCTGGTGGGTTAGAGCAGGGGGGCTGGGAGCCAGGACTCCTGGGTTCTCTCCCAGCTCTGGGAGGGGAGTGGGGGCTGGTGGGTTAGAGCGGGGGTGGGGGCTGGGGCCCGGATGCCTGGGTTCACCTACCCTGGAAACAGAAAGCAGTGAGTTATGTCACTCCAGTGAAAGGGGTTTTCACCTGAACCCAGATCCCTTTGAGTCACCAGGCACTGGGGAAAGTCTCCCCTGACCCAGTTTCTGAGACCCCCTCTCGGTCCCGGGGTGGGGGAAACTGGAGGAATCGAGGCACCGCGGGGGCCGAATCTTGCTCTGCCTCTGCTCCCTGCCCCGGTGTGAGACTCAGCCCTGCGCTGCCCCCTGCTGGGGGATCCACCCCAAGCGGGGCGCTAGGGGCTGGGCTGCAGGGGGGGGGCAGCGGGGGGTCTGCCCGGGCAGTCAGGGCTCCCCATTGCCCCAGGGCGGCGCTAGGGGCTGGGCTGCAGGGGGGGGCAGCAGGGGGTCTGCCCGGGCAGTCAGGGCTCCCCATGGCCCCAGGGCAGCGCTAGGGGCTGGGCTGCAGGGAGCGAGGGGGGCAGCAGGGGGCGCTGTCCCCGGGCAGTCAGGGCTCCCCATTGCCCCAGGGCGGCGCTAGGGGCTGGGCTGCAGGGAGCGAGGGGGGGCAGCAGGGGGCGCTGTCCCCGGGCAGTCAGGGCTCCCCATTGCCCCAGGGCGGCGCTAGGGGCTGGGCTGCAGGGAGCGAGGGGGGCAGCAGGGGGCGCTGTCCCCGGGCAGTCAGGGCTCCCCATTGCCCCAGGGCAGCGCTAGTGGCTGGGCTGCAGGGAGCGAGGGGGGCAGCAGGGGGCGCTGTCCCCAGGCAGTCAGGACTCCCCATGGCCCCAGGGCAGCGCTAGGGGCTGGGCTGCAGGGGGTGGGGGGCAGCAGGGGGCGCTGTCCCCAGGCAGTCAGGGCTCCCCAGGGCAGCGCTAGGGGGTGGGGGGCAGCAGGGGGCTCTCCCCGGGCAGTCTGGGCTGCCTCAAATCTTCACCTTCCTAAAATACTGGATCCAAGATTCCCACTTTGCTTTCGGTCCCCAGCTGTTTATATGGCACAGGAAACCAGCCCATGCGTCCCACCCCAGAGCCAGCTGCATCTCAGTGCCGGCCGAGGGTTCCCCTTATAACCCACCCCAGAGCCAGCTGCATCTCAGTGCCGGCCGAGGGGTCCCCGTATAACCCACCCCAGAGCCAGCTGCATCTCAGTGCCGGCCGAGGGGTCCCCGCATAATCCACCCCAGAGCCAGCTGCATCTCAGTGCCGGCTCAGGGGTCCCCGTATAACCCACCCCAGAGCCAGCTGCATCTCAGTGCCGGCCGAGGGGCCCCGCATAACCCACCCCAGAGCCAGCTGCATCTCAGTGCCGCCGAGGGGTCCCCGCATAACCCACCCCAGAGCCAGCTGCATCTCAGTGCCGGCCGAGGGGCCCCGCATAACCCACCCCAGAACCAGCCATTCCCCGATAACAGCGGCTCATTGAGGGGTGGGGGGTGGCTGAGGCATTCGAAGACGCTTTTAGGATTGTGAATTCCCCCTCCCCGCGTACCCAGAAGCCTGAGTGAATCCTGGAGCAGGAGGTGCCTAACCGCAGCCCCCCCGCGCAGTCACCCCACAGCCCCTGGGCTGCGGGTGTGCAGAGGAGGTGAGATGGGGTTTGCTTCTAGGTACCATGTCCGGGGGTTGGGGGGGAGGCCGGGAGGCAGCCGGGGGATTTCGGGCGCATGCTCGGCGCAGGAAGTGGCAGAGACACTCGGGGCATCAGTTTCGGAGCCAGCGGATGAGAGAGAAAAAACCACCAGGGAGATAAACTGGCCACAAGCCAGCAGAGCCCTGCTGAGACGTGGGGCCCGGTCCCTGAGCCAGCCGGGGCCTGCCATGGGGCCGGATCGGCGCCCCTGGGGGGGGACAGGCCCCTGCCCCATTCCCTGCCCCCCTGAGCCAGGCGGGGCCCGCCATGGGGCCGGATCGGCGCCCCCAGAGGGGACAGGCCCCTGCCCCATTCTCTGCCCCCCTGAGCCAGGCGGGGCCCGCCATGGGGCCGGATCGGCGCCCCTGGGGGGGGACAGGCCCCTGCCCCATTCCCTGCCCCCCTGAGCCAGGCGGGGCCCGCCATGGGGCCAGATCGGCGCCCCTGGGGGGGGACAGGCCCCTGCCCCATTCCCTGCCCCCCTGAGCCAGGCGGGGCCCGCCATGGGGCCGGATCGGCGCCCCCAGAGGGGACAGGCCCCTGCCCCATTCCCTGCCCCCCTGAGCCAGGCGGTTCCTGCCCTGGGGCCGGATCGGCGCCCCTGGGGGGGGGACAGGCCCCTGCCCCATTCCCTGCCCCCCTGAGCCAGCCGGTTCCTGCCCTGGGGCCGAGTGGGAGCCGGCGCCCCCCAGAGGGGACAGGCCCCTGCCCCATTCCCTGCCCCCCTGAGCCAGCCGGGGCCCGCCCTGGGGCCGGATCGGCGCCCCTGGGTGGGGACAGGCCCCTGCCCCATTCCCTGCCCCCCTGAGCCTGGCGGTTCCTGCCCTGGGGCCGAGTGGGAGCCGGCGCCCCCCAGAGGGCACAGGCCCCACGTCCCATTCCCTGCCTCTCTGCCCCAGCCAGTCCCCGCCGTGGGGCTGGATCAGGGCTGGTATCCCCCCAAAATGTCTCTGCCGTGAGTTAGCCCAATTCCTGGCGGGATCCTGCCCCTAGCCCCAGCCTGGGGGGTGCTAGCCACACGCCCCAGAATAGCAACCGCGGGTGGAAGCGACGGGCCCGTTTCTGTTCCACCCGCCCGGCTGCTGCGCTCAGGGAGTTTTCCTACCGAGTGTGTGTGAAATAGAACCCAGGAGTCCTGACACACCCACCTCCCCCTGCTGCACCCCAAGGCCTTGTTCCCCTCCCAGAGCCGGGGAGAACCCAGGAGTCCTGGCTCCCAGGCCCCTGCTCTGACCCACCAGCCCCCACTCCCCTCCCAGAGCCAGGGACAGAACCCAGGAGTCCTGGTTCTCAGCCCCCCCATATTCCAACCACTAGGCCCCACTCCCCTCCCAGAGCCGTGGAGAGAACCCAGGAGTCCTGGCCCCCAGCCCCTCCTGCTCTGACCCACCAGCCCCCACTCCCCTCCCAGAGCCGTGGAGAGAACCCAGGAGTCCTGGCCCCCAGCCCCGCCCCCTTTCACCTGCTCCCTGGCTCGGCGTAGAGGGTCTCCCATCGGCTCTGTGCTGTGGTTGTTGCGTTACTGGGCGGCGTGGTTGTGTCTGGCCGCATTGCGTTGTGGTGTCGGGAGGCGGCGTGATCCCGCGCCAGCGATGGGAGGGTTGTGTGGCGGGGGGCTGTGGGGCGGCTGCTCAGTGGTGCTGTGAAGCACGGTTGTGTGGCACTGTGGTTTGTCCCTGTCCCGTGGGGACGGCGCATTGTGTCTTGTTGCGTTGGGCTGGGTTGCGAGGCAGCATTGCCCTGTTGTGCTGCTTTGTCGTTGTGTTGCGTTGCGTTGCCATGCGGCGTGCACGGTATTAATGCCTGACGCTGTGTGTTGTGTGTTGTGGGGGTTGGGTTAGTTGTGTAAAGCACGTTTGTATGTGGGTCAGGACTCCTGGGTGCCATTTCCCACCCAGCCCCAGGGCTGCCCGAGGGGAGCCCCACGTTTCCGGCCTCCCGGCGTGGAAGGAGCCATGACGCAGGCATGACACATGCTGGGCTGGGGGTGAGGAGGCCAAAGTGACGAAGGACGTGAACCCAGGCTGGGGGTCACGTCCGCTCCCCGGGCTTCCCAGCAGCAACCCACATGCCCTGACCCACTTTCAAGGACAGGTCAGAGCAGGGGGGGTTGGGTGCCAGGACTCCTGGGTTCTCTCCCTGGCTCTGGGAGGGGAGTGGGGGCTGGTGGGTCAGAGCAGGAGGGGCTGGGGGCCAGGACTCCTGGGTTCTCTCCACGGCTCTGGGAGGGGAGTGGGGGCTGGTGGGTCAGAGCAGGAGGGGCTGGGGGCCAGGACTCCTGGGTTCTCTCCCCGGCTCTGGGAGGGGAGTGGGAGCTGGTGGGTCAGAGCAGGGGGGGCTGGGAGCCAGGACTCCTGGGTTCTCTCCCCAGCTCTGGGAGGGGAGTGGGGGCTGGTGGGTTAGGGCAGGGGGGGCTGGGAGCCAAGACTCCTGGGTTCCCTCCCTGGCTCTGGGAGGGGAGTGGTGCCTAGTGGTTAGAGCAGGGGGGCTGGGAGCCAGGACTCCTGGGTTCTCTCTCTGGCTCTGGGAGGGGAGTGGGGGCTGGTGGGTCAGAGCAGGGGCCTGGGAGCCAGGACTCCTGGGTTCTCCCCGGCTCTGGGAGGGGAACAAGGCCTTGGGGTGCAGCAGGGGGAGGTGGGTGTGTCAGGACTCCTGGGTTCTCCCCGGCTCTGGGAGGGGAACAAGGCCTTGGGGTGCAGCGGGGGGAGGTGGGTGTGTCAGGACTCCTGGGTTCTATTTCACACACACTCGGTAGGAAAACTCCCTGAGCGCAGCAGCCGGGCGGGTGGAACAGAAACGGGCCCGTCGCTTCCACCCGCGGCTGCTATTCTGGGGCGTGTGGCTAGCACCCCCCACGCTGGGGCTAGTGCTGCTCGGCGCGGGGCCAGGGCACCGCGGGGAATTGGGCTGACTCAGCCTGGAGACGTGAATCCACTTTTCTTCGGGGCACCAGCCCCGATCCGGCCCCAGGGCAGGGCCAGGCTGCAGGGCCACCCAGAGGATTCAGGGGGCCTGGGGCAGGGCTGGGTCTTTAGCAGCAATTCGGCAACGGGTCCTTCACTCCCCAAGTCCTGCGCTGCACTGAAGGACCCGCCGCCGAAAACCTGGAGCCCCACTTGCCCCCCTGGGTGACCCTGCTGGCTGGTTCAGGGGGGCAGGTAATGGGGCCGGGGCCTGGCCCCTCTGGGGGGCACCAGCTCCCCCCAGCCCCAGGGCAGGGACTGGCTGGCTCAGGGAGGCAGGGAATGGGGTAGGGGCCTGTCTGCTGGGGGGGCGCTGGCTCCCCCCAGGCCCAGGGCAGGGACTGGCTGGCTCAGGGGGGCAGGGAATGGGGTAGGGGCCTGTCTGCTGGGGGGGCGCTGGCTCCCCCCAGGCCCAGGGCAGGGACTGGCTGGCTCAGGGGGGTGGGGATGGGGCAGAGCCTGTCCCCTCTGGGGGGCGCCGGCTCCTGCCAGCCCCAGGCGGGGACTGGCTGCCTCAGGGGGGCAGGGAATGGGGCAGGGGCCTGTCCCCTCTGGGGGTCGCTGGCTCCCACCCCGCCCCAGGGCAGGTACTGGCTGGCTCAGGGGGGCAGGGAATGGGGCAGGGGCCTGTCCCCTCTGGGGGTCGCTGGTTCCCACCCTGCCCCAGGGCAGGGACTGGCTGGCTCATGGGGTGGGGAATGGGGCAGGGGCCTGTCCCCTCTGGGGGGCGCCGGCTCCCCCCAGCCCCAGGGCAGGGACAGGCTGGTTCAGGGGGGTGGGGAATGGGGCAGGGGCCTGTCCCCTCTGGGGGTCGCTGGCTCCCACCCCGCCCCAGGGCAGGGACCGGCTGGCTCAGGGGGGCAGGGAATGGGGCAGGAGCCTGTCCCCTCTAGGGGGCGCCGGCTCCCCCCAGCCCCAGGGCAGGGACTGGCTGGCTCAGGGGGGCAGGGAATGGGGCAGGGGCCTGTCCCCTCTAGGGGGCGCCGGCTCCCCCCAGCCCCAGGGCAGGGACTGGCTGGTTCAGGGGGGTGGGGAATGGGGCAGGGGCCTGTCCCCTCTGGGGGGCGCTGGCTCCCACCCGGCCCCACAGCGCGGAAGTAGCCATGACACAGGCAGGGAGCTGGGTCCCTCTGGGAATCCAGCCCCGAACCCCTGCCCAGGCGCCCCGGACTCGTGCTGCGGCTGCTGCTGGGGGTGAGGAGGCCAAAGTGACGAAGGCTGAACCCAGGCTGGGGGTCACGTCCGCTCCCCGGGCTTCCCAGCAGCAACCCACACGCCCTGACCCACTTTCAAGGGCAGGTCAGAGCAGGGGGGGCTGGGAGCCAGGACTCCTGGGTTCTCTCCTGGCTCTGGGAGGGGAGTGGGGCCTAGTGGTTACAGCTGTGTGTGTGTGTGTGCGCGCGCTCCTGGGTTCTCTCCCCAGCCCTGGGAGGGGAGTGGGGGCTGGTGGTTAGAGCAGGGGGGGCTGGGAGCCCGGACTCCTGGGTTCTCTGGGGGGGAGGAGCAGCGCGCTGCGGCGGAGTGAGAGGAAAGCGGAACTGACCCACTTTCGGTGCTGCGAGCGCCCAGGCGGGTAGAAAGTTACCGAGCAGTTTCCACGAGCCGGGGGAAGCCCCAATAGGAACCTCCACCTCCAGCGGCAGAAAGCCAGGAGCGGCCCCCGAGCTGGGGGGAGCCCCTCACTCCCGACCTGCAGGCCCTGCCAGTCCCAGCTCTGCCCCCCCGAGCTCTGCCGGTGCCCCTCACTCCTGACCCGCAGCCCCTGCCAGCCCAGCTCTGCCGGTGCCCCTCACTCCCGACCCGCAGCCCCCTGCCAGCCCAGCCCTGCCCCCCCCAGCTCTGCCGGTGCCCCTCACTCCCGACCTGCAGCCCCTGCCAGTCCCAGCTCTGCCGGTGCCCCTCACTCCCGACCCGCAGCCCCTGCCAGTCCCAGCTCTGCCCCCCCGAGCTCTGCCGGTGCCCCTCACTCCCGACCCGCAGCCCCTGCCAGCCCAGCCCTGCCGGTGCCCCTTACTCCAGACCCGCAGCCCCTGCCCCCCCCAGCCCTGCCGGTGCCCCTTACTCCAGACCCGCAGCCCCTGCCAGCCCAGCCCTGGGCCCCTCCCCCACTCAGATCTCTGCCCTGGGCTTGTGCGACTCATTCTGTTGCTCAGCTTGGAGATTTCCGCAAATATGTGTGGAGAAGCCAAAGTTACCAAACCACCAGTTTCAGTTTTGGTGCCGAGGTGGAAGCGTGGGTGTGGGGGAGCCCCGGGCTGGGCTAGTGGGGGCTGCGGGTCAGGAGTGAGGGGCACCGGCCAGGCTGGGCTGGCAGGGGCTGCAGGTCGGGAGTGAGGGGCACCGGTAGAGCTGGGGGGGCAGGGCTGGGCTGGCAGGGGGCTGTGGGTCGGGAGTGAGGGGCACCGGCAGGGCTGGGACAGACAGACAAACACACACGTGGTTTAGCCCCCATGGCAGGAAATGGGGGAAATGGGCCTGGCCCTGCCCACAGGCTGAGTTTCTCCCCACTGTTGTTTTCAGTGGGTGATTGTTATTGTAGGGTCTCTCTGGGGCCCCTCACACTGGCCTGTGGTGGTGTCTGGGGGGTGGGTTGTTATTGGAGGGTCTCTCTGGGATATGTATCTGTTATTGGAGGGGTTTCCCCTGCCTTCAGGCATCCAGGTGGGGTGGGGGTGCCAGTGGGGGCCCCCGGCGGCTGATGGGGTGGGCAGTGAGGAGGGGGTGGGAGTTGGAGCCACAGTCGAGAGTCAGCCACCTGCCCCCCAGCGATGTCATGTCCCGGGACAGACACAGACAGATTCAGAGTCCAACGCCCCCCCCCCCGCCCCGCAGGAGCAGATCGAGCCCCCCCGCACGTGCCCCCTCAGCCTCGCACAACTGCCCCACCCCCACAGCTACACCCTCACCTCCCGCCATTGCCCCAGCCCCGTAGAACCCCCACGCCCAGTCCCCACCGGGGCACCCCCCCACCCCCTGCCTCCCCCCCTCTGGGGGAGCCATCCATTAGTGACCCCCAACCCGCTCCCCCTGCGCCCCACCCCCCCGAACTCCCTCCCCAGCCCAGCTCAGCAGGGCCTGGCCGGAGATTCCCTAATTGCAGATGAGACAAATCTCGGGATGCTCAGGCCCGGGGGAGCCCGGAGAGGCCTGTGGGGGCGGCCGGGATCGGGGGGGGGGTTCCCCTGGGAGAAACCACATAGCAACTGCGGGCTTCCCCAGCGCCTGGTGCCCCTCACTCCTGACCCACATCCCCTGCCAGCCCAGTCCTGCCCCCCCAGCTCTGCCAGTGCCCCTCACTCCCGACCCGCAGCCCCTGCCAGCCCAGCCCAGCCCCCCTAGCCCTGCTGGTGCCCCTCACTCCCGACCCGCAGCCCCTGCTAGCCCAGCCCTGCATCCCCAGCTCTGCCGGTGCCCCTCACTCCTGACCCACAGCCCCTGCCAGCCCAGCCCTGCCCCCCCCAGCTCTGCCGGTGCCCCTCACTCCCGACCCGCAGCCCCTGCCAGCCCAGCCCTGCCCCCCACAGCCCTGCCGGTGCCCCTCACTCCTGACCCACAGCCCCTGCTAGTCCAGCCCAGCATTCCCCAACTGCCCCTTCCCACACCCTGTATAGTCATGGGGAACAGTGTGTTTTGGAGCAGGGGATGGGGCGGATGTGAAGGGGGCAGGTGCATTTGGGGGACACAACTTCTCTTGACACATCAACCACTAAAGCAAAAGCAGAAGGAAATATGTAGCCTCAAGACCCAAAAATAACCCAGGGCCTTCCGCTGGGTAGCTACAATATAACCCAGGAGTCTGGGCTCCCAGCCCCCCCTTCTCTTACCACCAGCCCCCACTCCCCTCCCAGAGCCAGGGAGAGAACCCAGGAGTCCTGGCTCCCAGTCCCCACTTCTCTTACCACCAGCCCCCACTCCCCTCCCAGAGCCAGGGAGAGAACCCAGGAGTCCTGGCTCCCAGCCCCCCTTCTCTTACCACCAGCCCCCACTCCCCTCCCAGAGCCGGGGAGAGAACCCAGGAGTCCTGGCTCCAAGCCCCCCCTGCTCTGACCCACCAGCCCCCACTCCCCTCCCAGAGCCAGGGAGAGAACCCAAGAGTCCTGGCTCCCAGCTCCAACCCACCAGCCCCCACCCCCTTCTCAGAGCCAGGAGAGAACCCAGGAGTCCTGGCTCCCAGCTCCCTGCTCCAACCCACCAGCCCCCACTCCCCTCCCAGAGCAAGGAGAGAACCCAGGAGTCCTGGCTCCCAGCCCCCTGCTCTAACCCACCAGCCCCCACTCCCCTCCCAGAGCAAGGAGAGAACCCAGGAGTCCTGGCTCCCAGCCCCCTGCTCTAACCCACCAGCCCCCACTCCCCTCCCAGAGCTGGGAGAGAACCCAGGAGTCCTGGCTCCCAGCCCCCTGCTCTAACCCACCAGCCCCCACTCCCCTTCCAGAGCCAGGAGAGAACCCAGGAGTCCGAACTCCCATGCATTAACCACTTGGCCCCGCTCCTCCCTAGCACAGCCAACCCATGGCTCGGGCCTTCTTAAAACCCCAGCCGGGATCTCTCAGCGGACGTGACTCAGTGGATTGGGTGAGGCAAGAAGAGGGTTATTTGCCAAGGACTAAATTTAGCATCCTTAGAAAGCAGGGAGTGGGTCGGGAGCACGCGGAGACGGTGAGCCAAGAGGCATCCGCCTGGAGCTTTGCTTGGGCGGAGATCAGCCCGGAATGGCCAGGGCTGGTCGTGTGGGGTCGGGGGTGAGGGGAGATTGGTCCTCTACGATAGAGTCAGAGACTCGTAGGCCTGGAAGGGGCCTGGGGAGGCGTCTGGTCCGGGCCCTGCACGCCGTGTTCTCCAGAGCGTCCCCGCAGGGCTCCAGCCAACCTGCTCTTAACAACCCCCCATGACGCGACTCGGCAAGTTATTCCAGCGCGACCCACCCGGACAGCCGGGAATTCTTCCTCGTGTCCAGCCTGAACCTGAGTTAAGCCCATTGCTCCTTGGCCTGGCCTCAGCGGGTACCTCCCTTCTCCTCCTAACGACCGTTCAGGCGCCCGAAAACTGTGATCTCGGCCCCTCGGGCGCCTCCTCTCCAGACGAAACCAACCCAGTTCTTCCCACCTGCCCTCGCGGCTCAGGGCTCCTGGACCTTTCCGCCTCTTCGTCGCTCCTCCCTGGACCTTCTCCAGTCTGTCCCCATCTCTCCTGAACCGCGGTGCCCAGAACTGGACCCAACCCTCCAGCTGAGGCCGGAGCAGAGCGGCAGAATCACTGCTCGTGTCTGGCTCACGACCCTCCTGCTAACACAGCCCAGAAGGACGCTCGCTTTTTTGGTTACACCGTTGGCTCATATTTAGCTTGTGATCCACCCGGACCCCCAGCCCCCTGTCCGCAGTGCCCCTTCCGGGGGTCACTGCCCATTGTGTGTGCAACGGATTGTTCCTTCCGACGTGGAGCACTCTGCATTTCTCCTGACTGAATTTCATCCTGGTTACTGCAGACCATTTCTCCAGTTTGTCCAGCTCAGTTTGAATTTTAACCCTACCCTCCAAAGCACTCGCCACCCCCCAGCTCGGTATCGTCCACACACTTTATCAGTGGACTGTCTATGCCATGAGCTAAATCACCGAGGAAGATATTGAGGAGAACCGGACCCAGAACCGATCCCTGCGGGACCCCACTCGTTATGTCCTTCCACCCAATGGGGAACCGCTGAGAGCTGCTCTCTGGGAGCGGTTTTCCAGCCAGTTTGGAAAAGAGACGACTAAGGGTGGAGGGGGGATATGATAGGGGTCTGTAGACTCATGCCTAGTGTGGAGAAAGGGACTCAGGAAGTGTTCTTCGCTCCTCAGAACATGAGAACTAGGGGGGACCCAATGAAATGAAGAGGCAGCAGGTTTAAAACAAACCAAAGGGCGTATTTCTTCACACGACACACAGCCAGTCTGGGGAACTCTTTGCCAGAGGGTGCTGTGAAGGCCAAGACTCTAACGAGGCTCAGAAGGGAGCTAGATTCCTGGAGGACGGGTCCATCGATGGCTAGTTGCCAGGCTGGGCAGGGATGGTGGCCCCGGCCTCTGCCAGAAGCTGGGAGCATCCAACAGGGGATGTATCCCTTGAGCATTGCCTGTTAGCTTCACTCCCTCGGGGGCACCTGGCATTGGCCACTGTCACCAGACAGGACACGGGGCTGGATGGACCTTTGGCCTGACCCAGTACGGCCGTTCTTGTGTTCTTAAGTGTCTGCAAATTGATTGGTTGATTATTTGCTCCATTATCTTAAAACTGGAAGAGACCTCGATCTTGTGGGTACTGAAGTTAAGCTGAATCGTCAAGGAGGAGAGGGACATGGAGAGCAGGGAAGCCCCCTGCTCTGTGTCTCTTCTCCAGGGACGACATTAGAGCATAGCAGAGATTATTAGGCAGAGGAAGCCATTTGTGTGATATGGGAGAGGCCAGATACCGCGCTAGGTGAATCCTAGAAGATCAGGGTTGGAAGGGACCTCCGGAGGTATCTAGTCCAACCCCCTGCTCAAAGCAGGGCCAATCCCCGGGCAGAGTTTTGTCCCAGATCCCTAAGTGGCCCCTCAAGGATTCAACTCACAACCCTGGGTTTAGCAAGCCAATGGTCAACCCACGGAGCTGTCCCTCCCTCTGGTCAGCCTGAAAGAGACACAAGCCCAATTCAAATCTCCATTTCCAAGGTTTATTGGTTGGCCTGGTTCACAGGCTGTTTCAATCAAAAGACTAACAGCTGTTCCCTCCCCGCACAGTGGAATAAACACACAATAAATAACCACAATAAATAAAATAAACCACAATACACACGAGAAAACCAGGAGTGGCAAGAGACTCGGCCCGGCAAACATTCGACGAGTTAGATGCGGGAGCCCCACCCCCAGCGTGTGACATTTTAACATAAAACGACTGAAATCCCCGAAGAGACGTGAGATTAGGGATTCGACAGGAAACTGTATCTCAGATACAAATATCTCTTCCCCTCACAATGAGAACATCATTCTGTGGAGTAACCCAGGAGTCCTGGCCCCTGGCCCCCCTGCTCTAACCACAGGACCCACTTCTCTCCCAGAGCTGGGAAGAGAACCCAGGAGTCCTGGCTGTGTGTAATATACATCCATATAGCCAGCTAGGGTCATATATACACTATATACGTAAAGGGACCCTATACTGAATCTGTACCGAAGAGGCCAGTGTGTAGTCCAGCCACCACAAAGCACTCGCAGCAACATGGCAGGTTGGTGTGAGGTTGTGTTGCTGCTCAGGTCAAAGAGTAACACAATGTCACACCCTCCGCCAGCTTGATTTGGAGGATGGCTCTCTTGTTGGAAAGAAGATTTTGTCTCACACACACACACACTGAAAATCTGGGTGTTTTGTAAACACACAAACTCCCAGAATTGCCAAAACTTGGTGTGGGTTTGGGTCAAACACCCACAGGCAACATCCGTGTTTGTGTGTGTGTGTACACAAAACTGTCTATTATCTGCAGCTGTGTGATACAAATACACAAACATTGCCTGCGGTTTTGTGGGTCTATGTGTAGACACACCCACTACCCCTTTCTGATGTGTATACAGAATCTTTGAATTTGTGGACGGACACACACACACGCACAATGGCCTATAGTTGTCATAGGTGTGTACAACACACACAAAAATCTCTCTGTGCACCAGCACAGCTTTGTTAACCCCAATAAATATAAATACATAAATAAATAAATTATTAGCCACAATAATTAGCCATAATAACCATAAAAATAATACATATTAGTTAACACAACATTTTTGTAGGTCAGCGGCTCTGACCTGGTTCTTGTTTTGTTTTACCAAAATGCAACCCAATGCCCCATCCTGACCGCCACAGACAGGCCAAGTCTAGAGAGATTGTCGTCTGCTCTGGTCCCTTGAGGTGGGCACATGGGACATATTGGCAGAGAGGCATAAAGGACGTCCAGAGAGGGCTTCTGATCATCTCTAATAGTCAGTTTGATGTGGTGGGATGCAGGGTGGTAGTCTTGGTTTTGGAGGCCAGTTGGGTAGGAGGATTGAAGGGTTGACCGAGGATGGAAGATGGTGGGTTGACCAAGGATGCAGGATGCATTGGCCAAGGATGGAAGACAGTGGATCATTATTGGGGAGCTCCTAATTCCAATGCGATCACCCCAAAATACACCTGCCCATTGCTGTCCAGATCTAAATATTGGGCCGAGTCGATTTCAGAGGAGATCTCGTCGCCTTTCATCAACTGGAAGACAGCTCCTTGGTAGATGGACTCGAACCACACCCCCTCCTTATTATCAGCAGCCTTGGACCCCTCGCAGAACGACTTGATGGCCATCAGCAAGGGAACATTTTCTGGGTACTCGACGGAGTAGCGAAAGATGGTATGCCGGAGAGGAATGGACTCCTCCGGACATTTGTCTCCCTTGAAGACCACCTGGGAGTAGATGAAGTAGAGGCCGTCGGACGGGACCACCAACTTGTTGTTTACCAGCGTCATCCCGTTCTGCATCATGGTGTGTGCCACTTTGTCAGTCCAAATCAGCTCTTTGGAGTCACTGGATGCTGGGAGGGACAGAAGAAGACACACGTGGTCAAAACCCAGCAGGATCATTCCCTATGGTCCAGCTATGAGTGGTCAAACCCTACCTGGATTGTCCCCCATGATCAATCTACCCAGGCTTCGACCTACATCATCCCCCAAAATGATAACTCTTGGTCCTAACCCTAGTCTCTCCCCTGTAGTCAATCTACCCAGGCTTTGGCCTACAACACAATCCAGTGATGGCGTGCCTAATCCTTGACAACACTAGGCCAAAACCTAGGGGGATTGAACCCCCTGCTGTCTGGCATCTCCCGGACTTCGGCCTACAACTTCCATGTAACCCAAATCTTTGGCCTCCATCACCCCGAAAGACAGGGCCCTTCCACTCTGCGTTTACGTCTATGAGTAGATGTGCACCGGTGGCTGTGGAAATGTGTGCTCGTGGATGAGTGTGTCTTTGTGGAAGTCTTTGTTTGTCTGTTGCCTGCCTGAGACATAGAAACCCCCAACCACAAGCATCCCCCCCACCCACGTAGGGCCCAGTTCCTCAAACCCTCCCCCATCTCAGCTGTAAATTCCTCTTACCTACGACGTGAGCAGCTGGCTTTTTCAGCGACTGGGCTTGCAACTTCATCGTCATAGGACCTGCTTCAGAAAGAACAAATGGATGGTCAGACAGATCTTCCCTGGTTCACCTGCCCTCCTCACACCTCCCCTGGCTAATGACCCCATCTTCTCTAGATCAGCTTCAGAGAGCCCCTGCTCAGTGGAAGGCTCCCAGGCTGGGGGGCCAGGATTTAAACCCATAACCTTGCAGTCCCTAGGTTGGGGAATCTCTGATCGCCTCCCGCTTGGTCACTACAATGCATGGAAGAGGAGAACTGGGATAGAATTGTGTTGGATGCGGAAGATGGACAGATTTTGGTGGGAATGGGTCAGGTCTGGTGGCTCCCGGGAGGGGAGTTAAGGTGATATTGGGGTGGTATCTTTGCTCCAGATGTTCCAGTCTCCCAACATTCAGTTGCTCTCCATGTTTTGGAGGAGCGGAGCCACCTTCCCGAAGCTTTGGGGAGGTCCATAAGCTCTCGGGGACAATCACCGTCTGCGGAGGCACAACATCTGGAGCAAGATCCCAGATGTGGCCAGAGCGAGCTGAGATGTGCAGGGCGATGTTTTCCCAAAGGGGCCAGCAGCATTGTCCGTTCTGTTCCCGTCCACCACGTCAGATTCAAAACACCTTCAATGACCGTGATTTTACAGGGAAATCCCGAGCCGGCAGCCTCGGAAAAAATCCGGAGGCATCTTAGGTCAGGCAATGGGACAGAACTATGGACACCAGTTGCAATTTGCTGGCCCTTTTGGGAAGATGATTGAGGGCCAGTAATTAGATCTGTGGTAAATCTGGCAAGAGAAATTTCATCTGGGGAGGGGAGATTCGGCTTAGAGGCTAATGTTGGAAAATAAAGCTTGGGAAATACTTACTAAGTTGTTGTGTGTGGCCCGAACTCCTGGGTTCTTTGGGATCCTGGCAAAGAGAGAGAGAGAGGAGAGTTGAGTACAGAGGTTACAAAGTCAAAGCCGGAGCGTGTGTCAGGTGCTGTGTGTACCACACCCTGCAAGAAGCAGAGCCGCTCACATCATTACACATGGCACAGGCAGCGGACAAGACAAAACATAGGCCAGGGAGCCAGGCACATGCGAGTGAAATGAGAAATACAGACAGCACAAAACACACACCCAGACGAAAACACAGTCACCAGATAGATACATGGCGTCTAGGCAAAACACACCTGGAAAGACAGACAGACAAAACCCACACCCGACGCGTTCGCAGGCAAACAGGCAGAGAAATACAAAGAGACACAACTCAACGCAGGCCAGACTGCAATTGTGTGGTTAAAACCACACAAACGTCCCCGGCCACGAGGACACACATGCGTGCACACAAGCGTCCGAGCCGCACACGTGCGGACAAACCACACACGCACACATCAGAGCCACAGGCGGGGAGCTGAAACCCACCCACAGACAAAGACACACTCCAGCAGACACACAATTGGCAGCAGATGGCCACAGATCGCGTCAGGCTCCCTGTCTCGGGGGGGTTACGCCCTCACCCCGGCGTAGCGGCTCACCTGGCTGACCAAGGGCCCCCCGTTTCTGAAATGCAGCAGGGCGAAGACGGCCGTGGCACCCACCAGCAGCAGAAAGGAGCAGATGCTGAGGCATTTCCAGCGGCCGTCGGCGGGTCGCGACTCCCGCACCACGATAACGCCCCCCTTCTCGATGTCGCAGACCAGACTTTCGGTGCTCATGGCCGCGGGTTTGGCTGGGCTCGGGGCAGGGATCTCCAGGGTTAGTTTCCTGCCGGGCGAAGTAAGCAGCTGGGGCTGGGCGAATTCCCGAGATTTCAGTGACACCGGCAGGCGGATGGAGCCGATTTCCCCGGATCGAAGGGGTAAATTTAGCTGGTTTCCCTGGGCAAATTCAGCTGATTCCACGGCACGAATTCAGCTGTGAAACAGGCGAATGTGGGGAATTTCACCTGAGCTGCCGGGTGAATTGAGCCGATTTCAGAAGGTGAATCGAGTTGATTTCCCCAGAGCGGAGCGACTGATGGGAGCGGATTTCACCCTCGGAGTCTAGTCAGTTTCCCCGGCGTGGATCTCAGTCGTGCCTCAGTTTCTTTCCCCTTTGCGTGGCCGGCAGCTCTCGTCCTGGGGTGATTGAAGCGTGGAGAAGTGTGGCAGCCTCGAGGCGTCGGCTCCTATTTATAGGCCTCCTGCCTGCACTTCGGATCCGCCCAGCCGCCTCCCCCATGACACGGGAGGAAATTTTCGAGCTCCGAAGCCGCCGCCCACAGAGAAGGAAGGAAAGACGAGAATCTGCGATGGCGAAAGGCGGGAAGAGGAAAAAGCTGAAAATAGAAGGCGTCAAAAGCAGAAGTGGGACCAGTGTCTGGAACTGTGGTTTTGGGGAGCGAGGAGGTGTGAATCCAGCTCTGGAGAGGGCGGGGGGAGCCCCCCGGGGATACCGGGGTCCTCACCTCCACGCCGCCGCGCTGGGACCTGGCGTCTGGGCGTCTCTGTCGGGGGGGGGGTCAGACGGTGACTTGGGGGGTCAGGCGTGGGGGGACTGGCTGCCCCCCCAGTGAGGCAACGGGGGTGGGAAAAGGTTGAGAGTGAGGGGCCTTGAGAAGGGTGTGTGGGGAGTGTGTGTCTGTGTCCTGTTGTGAGTGCCCATCTGGCTGTGTGCAGGGCTGTGTTTAGTTGTGTGTGTACACAGTTGTGTGAGTCTCCATGGGTGTCTTGTATGTGGGTCTGTGCATGTGTGTGTAGTTGTGCATGGATCGCTGAGTGTGTGGCTAGTTGTGCATGGGTCTCTGTGTGTGTGTAGTTGTGTGGGTCACTGTGTGGCTAGTTGTGTGTGAGTCTCTCTGTGTTTGTGTGTGTTTGTGTGTGTAGTTGTATGTGGATCTCTCTGTGTGTCCAATCGTGTGTGGGTCTGTGTGTGTGTGTTGGTGTGTGTGTGGTTGTGTTTGGGTCACTTTGTATGCAGTTGTGTGTGTGTCATTGTGTATGTTTGTGTAGTGGTGTGTGAATCTTGTGTGTGTGTGTGTGTAGTTGTGCATGGGTCCTTGTGCGTGTGTAGCTATGTGTGTGCAGTTGTGTGTGGGTCTGTGTGTAGCTCTGTGAGTGTCTAGTTGTGTGTAGTTGTGTGTGTGTGTAGTTGTGCAGCTGTGTGTGTGTAGTTGTGTGTGGGTCTGTGTGTATGTGTGTGAGTCTGTAGGTGTGTGTGTACCTGTGATGAATCTGGGGCTGATCAGCTCGGGGGGAACCCACCAGACCCCCACCCCAGCCCTAGAGATGAGACTGGCTGGATCTAACCCACAGCTGCTCAGGGAGCCAGGGTCTCCCCATGGGGTTATCCGGGGGGCTGGCTCTCAAGGCTGGCACGTGTGGGGGGCTCTGTAGTGGGGACCCCTAAACCCCACGACAGGGTGGGAAGTCGAAACGCCTTTGGCAGGCGTCTCACCGCCTCGTCCTCCCCTGGGGGAGCTTAGGACGCTCAGATCTTAGTGTCAGCAAATGTCGGGGGCGGGTCTTCAGGTGTGGGGGGGACAAAGCCACTAGGGGTGAAGGGCTGCATCTAGGTCTCTCCTCTGACCCCCACCCCAAGCTGGGGGGGGTCATTATTTGGGGGCTTAAATTTTAGCACCAGCAAAAGAAATGTTGGGGTGTGTGTGATCAGAGACAGGGGAGACTGTGGGATGGCGAGCCCCCCCAGATGTAACAGCTGGGTAGGGAGGGGGTCAGACTAGGGGGGGAGTGTAGGGTGGGAGGAGAGTTTGGAGTATAGACGCCCCTACCCCGGTCCCCCAAGTGATCCAGCGACAGGCAGAGCTAGTGGGCGAACAACCAGAGACACAGTCAGAAGCTGGGGGGCAGCGGTGGGATCTGGAGGGATCAGGGTTGGGGGGGCTGTTTCCCAAGTCTCCCCCCTCCCCTGCCTCCCACCACACGGGAAAATCCGAGCGCCTGAAAGTTCAGGCCTCGTGAAACAAGAATCCAACTTGGAGTTTTCAGCCACTTTCTTCTGCTTTCGCTTTCACCGCCAGGAGGCAAAGTGAAAATGGCCTTTCAGGCTGCGCTTCGGTTTTGGTTCTGCCTCGTCCTGGGGTCGGGGGGGTCCCGTTCCCCCCCCCCGAGCCAGCCGGTCCCTGCCCCATTCCCTGCCCTCCTGAGCCAGCCAGTCCCTGCCCTGGGGCCGGGTGGGAGCCGGCGCCCCCTAGAGGGGACAGGCCCCTGCCCCATTCCCTGCCCCCCTGAGCCAGCCAGTCCCTGCCCTGGGGCCGGGTGGGAGCTGGCGCCCCCCAGAGGGGACAGGCCCCTGCCCCATTCCCTGCCCCCCTGAGCCAGCCGGTCCCTGCCCTAGGGCCGGGTGGGAGCCGGCGCCCCCCCAGAGGGGACAGGCCCCTGCCCCATTCCCACCCCCCTGAACCAGCCGGTCCCTGCCCTGGGGCCGGGTGGGAGCCAGCGCCCCCCAGAGGGGACAGGCCCCTGCCCCATTCCCTGCCCCCCTGAGCCAGCCAGTCCCTGCCCTGGGGACGTGTGGGAGCCGGCGCCCCCTAGAGGGGACAGGACCCTGCCCCATTCCCTGCCCCCCCCCCGAGCCAGCCGGTCCCCTGGGTACAGGGGGAGCCAGCGCCCCCTAGCGGGGACAGGCCCCCTTGCAATGGGGCCGAGCGCAGGGAGGAGCCGGGCTGGGCCGGTCGCTCTGCCAAAGCTGAGCCTGAGCTGCCCCCTGCTGGCCGCGCTGGGGAACGGCAGGACTCGGCTCCGGGGTTCCCGGGGTGGTTTGTCTTTGCCCCAGGGGATCCCGGCCCCACGGTGCCCCTGCCCCCCCACTCTGTCAGTCGGACAGACAGAGCTAGCCACCCCCATGCCCCTCTTCTAGCTAGCGGGCCGTCTACACACCCCTCCATCCCTCCATCCGTCGCCAGACACCCCATCCATCCATCCATCCATCCATCACCAGACACCCCATCCATCCCTCCATCCCTCCATCCATCACCAGACACCCCATCCATCCATCCATCCATCCATCCATCCATCACCAGACACCCCATCCATCCCTCCATCCATCCATCCATCCATCACCAGACACCCCATCCATCCATCCATCCATCCATCCATCCATCACCAGACACCCCATCCATCCCTCCATCCATCCCTCCATCCATCACCAGACACCCCATCCATCCATCCATCCATCCATCCATCCATCACCAGACACCCCATCCATCCCTCCATCCATCACCAGACACCCCATCCATCCATCCATCCATCCATCCATCCCTCCATCTCTCCATCCATCACCAGACACCCCATCCAGACACCCCATCCCTCCATCCATCACCGGACACCCCATCCATCCATCCACCCATCCATCCATCGCCAGACCCCCCATCCATCCCTCCATCCATCACCAGACATCCCATCCATCCATCCCTCTATCCATCGCCAGACACCCCATCCATCCCCCCATCCATCGCCAGACACCCCATCCATCCCTCCATCTCTCCATCCATCACCAGACACCCCATCCATCCATCCACCCATCCATCCCTCCATCCATCGCCAGACACCCCATCCATCCATCCCTCCATTCCTCCATCTCTCCATCCATCACCAGACACCCCATCCATCCATCCACCCATCCATCCATCGCCAGACACCCCATCCATCTCTCCATCCATCACCAGACACCCCATCCATCCATCCATCACCAGACACCCCATCCATCCCTCCATCCATCCATCCCTCCATCCATCACCAGACACCCTATCCATCCATCATCCCTCCATCCATCACCAGACACCCCATCCATCCCTCCATCCATCACCAGACACCCCATCCATCCATCCACCCATCCATCCATCGCCAGACACCCCATCCATCCCTCCATCCCTCCATCCATCACCAGACACCCCATCCATCCATCCATCCCTCCATCCATCGCCAGACACCCCATCCATCCATCCATCCCTCTATCCATCACCAGACACCCCATCCATCCATCCATCCATCCATCCATCACCAGACACCCCATCCATCCCTCCATCCATCCACCCATCCATCCATCACCAGACACCCCATCCATCCATCGCCAGACACCCCATCCATCCCTCCATCCATCACCAGACACCCTATCCATCCATCCATCCCTCCATCCATCCACCCATCCATCCATCACCAGACACCCCATCCATCCATCGCCAGACACCCCATCCATCTCTCCATCCATCACCAGACACCCCATCCATCCATCCATCACCAGACACCCCATCCATCCCTCCATCCATCCATCCCTCCATCCATCACCAGACACCCTATCCATCCATCATCCCTCCATCCATCACCAGACACCCCATCCATCCCTCCATCCATCACCAGACACCCCATCCATCCATCCACCCATCCATCCATCGCCAGACACCCCATCCATCCCTCCATCCCTCCATCCATCACCAGACACCCCATCCATCCATCCACCCATCCATCCATCGCCAGACACCCCATCCATCCCTCCATCCCTCCATCCATCACCAGACACCCCATCCATCCATCCATCCCTCCATCCATCGCCAGACACCCCATCCATCCATCCATCCCTCTATCCATCACCAGACACCCCATCCATCCATCCATCCATCCATCCATCCATCCATCCATCACCAGACACCCCATCCATCCCTCCATCCATCCACCCATCCATCCATCACCAGACACCCCATCCATCCATCGCCAGACACCCCATCCATCCCTCCATCCATCACCAGACACCCTATCCATCCATCCATCCCTCCATCCATCCACCCATCCATCCATCACCAGACACCCCATCCATCCATCCATCCCTCCATCCATCACCAGACACCCTATCCATCCATCCATCCCTCCATCCATCCACCCATCCATCCATCACCAGACACCCCATCCATCCATCATCCCTCCATCCATCACCAGACACCCCATCCTTCCATCCATCCATCCATCACCAGACACCCCATCCATCCCTCCATCCATCCACCCATCCATCCATCACCAGACACCCCATCCATCCATCGCCAGACACCCCATCCATCCCTCCATCCATCACCAGACACCCTATCCATCCATCCATCCCTCCATCCATCCACCCATCCATCCATCACCAGACACCCCATCCATCCATCCATCCCTCCATCCATCACCAGACACCCCATCCATCCATCCCTCCATCCATCCACCCATCCATCCATCGCCAAACACCCCATCCATCCAGACACCCCATCCATCTATCACCAGACACCCCTCCATCCATCCATCCATCCATTCACCGCCATGCCCCTCTTCTAGCTAGGAGGTCATCTACACACCCCTCTGTCCCTCCATCCATCGCTAGACACCCCATCCATCCATCCATCCCTCCATCCATCCATCCATTCACCCCCACGCCCCTGTTCTAGCTATCGGGCCGTCTATACACCCTTCCCTCCCTCCACTCGCCCCCCCATCCTCCATCCATCCCTCACCCCGCTGTCCCTTCCTCCCTCCTTCCCTCCATCCACTCACCCCCATGCCCCTCTTCTAGCTAGTGAGCCATCTACACACCCCTCCGTCCCTCCATCCATCGCTAGACACCCCATCCATCCATCCCTTCATTCACCCCCACGCCCCTCTTCTAGCTAGCAGGCCGTCTATACACCCCTCTATCCCTCCATCCATTGCCAGACACCCCATCCATCCATCCACTCAGCCCCACATCCTCCATTTCTCCCTCCATCCACCTGTCCCTCTGTCTCTCCATCCATCACCAGACACCCCATCCATCCCTCACCCCGCTGTCCCTCCCTCCCTCCATCCGCCAGACACCCCATCCATCCATCCATCCATCCCTCAGCCCCACATCCTCTGTCCCTCCCTCTGTCCCTCCATCCACCCATCCAACTCTCCCTCCATCCCTCCATCCATCACCAGACACCCCATCCATCCATCCACCCATCCATTCAACCCCACTCCTCCATCCATCCATCCACTCACCCCCACGCCCCTCTTCTAGCTATCGGGGCATCTATACACCCCTCCCTCCCTCCACTTGTCCCCCCACGTCCTCCATCCATCCCTCACCCCGATGTCCGTCCTTCTCTCCTTCCAGCCACTCACTCCCATACTCCTCCCTCCCTCCCTCCCTCCCTCCTTCACCCTACTGTCCCTCCTGCCCCCCCATCTGGCTCTGGCCAGGATCCGAGGTGACCCCTGCCCCTTCATGGCAAACCCGCTTGGCTGGCACATGCCCTAGGCCCTGGCACATCCCCCCACCCGGGGGTCCCATGAAGGTGCTGGCGAGCAGAGGCCTGGGTGGTGTGGAGCCAGGGGGGAGAGGGAAGACTGGGGGCCGACACTCGCTGGGTCCCGGGGCTGGGTTTGCAGCCGCTCACGGGCCAGCGCCCCCCATTGGGGGCGGGCGGCAGGTGACCAAGCCCGAAATAGCAATGTCCACTGCCACCCCCTCCCGGCGATCCCCACCCCGGGGCCGGTTACCCCGAGCAGCTGCTCCTGGGGGCAGGATCAGGGGCCGGCCACAGACAGCCAGGAAGCCGGCGCATGAGTTGGCTGTGGCGACACCAGCTGCCAGCTCGGGCGCCGAACCAGGCCAGGTCCATCGAGGAGCCGGAGCTCTCACCGGCGGGGGGCCGACCGGGCAAGGGGCAGAGAGCGGGATGGGTACCATGAAGGAGCCGGTGCTCTCGCCGGCGGGGGGCCGACCGGGCAAGGGGCAGAGAGCGGGATGGGTACCATGAAGGAGCCGGTGCTCTCGCCGGTGGGGGGCCGACTGAGCAAGGGGCAGAGAGCGGGATGGGTACCATGAAGAGCCGGAGGTGCTCTCGCCTGCGGGGGCCAACCGGGCAAAGGGGTGGGGTGTTGGGCACCGCCGGGGTCCGGGCCTGCCGGCCGGTCCAGGAGGGCACTGCCGGGGTCCGGCCCTCGCCGGCCGGTCCAGGAGTGCACTGCCGGGGTCCGGCCCCTCGCGGCCGGGCTCCAGGAGGGCTCTGCCGGGGTCCGGGCCTCGCCGGCCGGGTCCAGGAGGGCATTGCCAGGGTCCGGGCCTCGCCGGCCAGTCCAGGAGGGCACTGCCGGGGTCCGGGGCCTCAGGGCCCTGGCCGGTCCAGGAGGGCACTGCCGGGGTCCGGGCCTCGCCGGCCGGTCCAGAAGGGCACTGCCGGGGTTCGGGTCTTGCCGACCAGTCCAGGAGGGCACTGCCGGGGTCCGGGCCTCGCCAGCCGGTCCAGGAGGGCACTGCCGGGGTCCGGGCCTCGCCGGCCGGTCCAGGAGGGCACTACCAGGGTCCGGGCCTCGCCGGCCAGTCCAGGAGGGCACTGCCGGGGTCCGGGCCTCGCCGGCCGGTCCAGGAGGGCACTGCCGGGGTCCGGGCCTTGCCGACCAGTCCAGGAGGGCACAGCAGGTGAGGGAACCTCTGGGAAAGTGTCCAGCCAAAACTAGCCCCGTGCCAGCGCCGGAGCCGGGGCGAGGAACTGAAAACGGAAAATGCCGTAACCCCCCCCGGGGAGGTTTCTGAAGAGCCCCGGTGAGATTCACCCCCAAGGCCGAGAGAGAGAGAGAGAAGATGGGGCTGGCGGGAGGGAGCTGCTGTCACACCCTGGCGGTCGGGGGCACCAGGGGCTGCTCCGGACGGGGGGAGGAAGCCCTGGCCCCCCCCAGATTATGGAGCCTGGCGGGAAGCCAAGGGGGGTAGTTGCTGCCCCGAGTGTGTGGGGAAGGATGCTTGGGCTGGTCAAACCCGAGGGGGGGGCCACATGCTGGAGCTGGGCCGGGCCGGGAAGGGGGCCGGGCACCAGGAGGTCTGGTGGGGCTTTGAGACCCTGGAAGCGGGTATGATACAGTGACCAGCTGGGGGGGTCACAAAGAGGGTGCCCCCTGAGTCCGGGGGCAGGGGGCAGCGCTGGGAAGGGGCACCTGAGCGCTCATGCCCAGACTCAGCCACAAGGGGGCGCCGGGGCGGAGGAGGGTGCTATTTACCTCTCATCACGCACGCATTAACTAGCAGCAGGTTTAACACCAACAAAAGGAAGGTTTCACCCAAGGCACCGTTAACCTGGGGAACTCCTCGCCACAGGATGGTGTGAAGGCCAAGACTAGAACAGGATTCAAAGACAAGCTAGAGAAGTTCCTGGAGGACGGGTCCCTCGATGGCTAGTAGCCAGGCCGGGCAGGGATGGTAGCCCGGGCCTCCGTTTGCCAGACACTGGGAATGGGCAACGAGCTGGATCACTCCATAACTGCCCTGGTCTGTTCATTCCCTCTGGGGCACCTAGCACTGGCCGCTGTCGGAGACAGGACACTGGGGTAGACGGACCGCTGGGATGACCCAGTCTGGCCCCTCTTATGTCTTCCCTCAGCACCTTGCCAGGGAGATCGGCGTCGTTGCACCAGTGGGGAAACTGAGGCACAGTGGGGTGGAGAAC